>NC_068301.1:10682649-10782649 GCF_025860055.1 Xyrauchen texanus
AGTCCACTTTAGTTGCTTAATTTATGTACATAAAATTATGTTTGTCCTGCTCTGCATGATATTGCCAATGGGCTATTCACTGAGGGGAATTATATTGCTATATAAGACTGGCTTTAATGTGTTGTTTCATTTTATATATATATTTAGTTTAAAATACAGTTTGTCAAATTTTTTCTCTCTTCAGTATGACATGACAGTATGCATCTATATAACAGTTTATTCTGCTAAGCATTAATAGCAGAAAAACATATATTTTTTATAATTTGATTCAATTATTTGCAGTGCTAAATACTTATCTCTTTTTGTATTATCTTCTATTATGTTGTATTTTCTTGTACCAAACTTGCACTTGAACAGTAATATGTAAAAGTGTCGAGATTGTTAAGACATGTTAGAGAGAATATGGTGATGCTTCAAATAAGATGTAAAAGTTATTTGTAATACATTTTAGTGTGTGCGTGTAAAGATTGTGAACCTGTATTTTAAAACTGAGCATTTTAACACAATAAGATAGCATGGTAAAAAGGGGAAGTTGTTAATTATCTGCAGAGCGGAATAAGGTCCATTTATACACTCATTAATAGGAGCGTGGGAGCATGTCAGTAAACAAAACATTACAGTACATGCCTTGGCAACACTGTCACAGTCATTGATCATAAGAAATTCATTATGCTCTTCTCATTATTCACAACTGGATAACAATCAACTTTGAACTATGCAGTCTTACTAGATAAAGCAAAATGGATAAACAAATCATTCAACCATCTTTCAAACTGTAGAGCCTTTCAGAAATTTAGAAATAATCACAAAAATGGCAAAAAATAATTAATATTCTCGCAATCTTCTGATTCAAAGGAGACTTCACTTAACTTGCACTTCACTCAACCTTGTGTGACTACTTTAATTTACTTGTAAATGTTAAGTGTACCCTCGTGGGCTTAAAATACTGTACAAAGCCTAGAGACAATAAATGTTTCATGGCACACTATACTATTATACAGAATGTAATGATGTAGGAATTGTTATGTATATAGTAGCATAAAAATGCTATTACAGCCACAGTGTATTTTCAGATTCCTTATTCTGTTACAATGAAAGTTAAAATATTATCTACATGGCCAATTATGTCAATTGACCTGCACTCTATATTTATCTAATGAAAGTCTCTAAATATCTTAAATGTTGAGTCTCATTTCTTATCAGCAACTATCTTAAGAGGGTTCTGTGTCTACCAAGGAGTTCCATATTTACTTACACTTGTAAACATAGATTAAGGTATTCATTATTAAAGTAGACTTGAAGACATGATTAATGATGACATCTTTTGGATTTTGCTATATTACAATACCATAACATACTTAAAGGGGTAGTTCACCCACAAATTAATATTCAGTTGTTAATAACTCACCTTCATGTTGTTCCAAACACATTTGACTTTCTATCTTCTGTGGAACACAAAAACTGATCTTAGACAAGCTCAGTTAGTGCTCACTTTCACTGTATGGAAAAAAGATGCAATGAAAGTAAATGGTGAAAGCCTAACATCTTTATAGTCATGATCATTTGGTTTGTTTTAGAATCACCAAATATCTCCAAATCTCCTACTACCCCACTTAAGTCCATATGTGTGGTTAGAGGATGTAGAATGGATTGCTCATTTCAAATAACATACATTTCTACTACCTTTATTTATGCTCCATTTTCAGCTTTCCTTATAAATTGCTTGTTTGATAAAAAATTAGGGCTGCATGATTTGGGGAAACTGTCATATTGTGAAATGCGATTGCGATATAATAAACAAATGGTAACATGAGTCAACTTGCTTGGTTTTCAAGGAAAATGCACAAATAGATTACTGATAATGCCGAAATGTGTATATCTCAACTCAAACATACAAACTAGCAACAACAACAACTATAAATGCAGTGTTTTCAAATTAAAATAATATCTTTTCAAAATTAAAAAATATTATTACTGCAAACTTTATGAGTTTCAAAATGAGGTGGTACCATACTGATCAAAAAATTTATGTTAAAAACACATAAACATTGGCTTTGCATTAATACAATACTAATGACCTGGCAACTGAATACTAGTGTTAATTTTTCAGCTGTTTTTTTTTATTTAGTCTTATCTAAAATGTACATTTGACACAGTATTTTTATCATATTTAGTCAGGTTTTAATTGACAAAGTTTGGGCTTTTTAATGTAGTTTTAGTCAATGAAAACTGTTGACATTTTAGTAACGTTTAGTCATATTGACATTTTAGTCATTGAACACTAAAATAACATTTTAGCCATAAGATTATTATTGATAAGCATTTGTCAATCTTGTCTATCCAAAACCTATATATATATATATATATATATATATATATATATATATATATATATATATATATATATATACACACACACACACATATTTTGTTGTTGTTGTCATTTTAGTGTTATTTTTCACATAAGATTGATCTTATCATGATCATCTCATCAATGAAGCAACATGTTGCACTGCAGACAGCGGGGATGAGAGACGAGCGTCTCCGTGTTAGAGTGCGCATCAGCCGGCGGAGCTTAAAATCTCTCCCGGTCTCGACTCCTGCTCAGATTGGGTCTCTTCCGCGACTGGTTAAAGCAGCTCTGACCGCACCGAGAATGAAAGTTTTGGAGTTTGTGTTTATTTACATGTCACGCTCCCATATTATATTAACTTTAATTAAGGATGAAATAAAGATATATCGCCAAGCTGTAAACTGTGTTTCTATAAGACACTTGAGCTGCAGCGCTCCTTGTGTCATCATTATAGATTTATATGATCAAGTGACTATTCGACAATTTATTTATTTGCAATTATTTAATAAAATTGCAGCATTTTGCCACCATATAATCGCACAGGCTGACTTCGCGATTGAGATTGCAATATGATTAATCGTGCAGCACTAATATAAATGCAAGGTTGAATAGAGTTAAAATACCTGTGTGCTAATGGTGTATAGAAGTTCTAATCAGTCTGGTAAATTGATAAGCACCATAATTAGTCAATTTAAACCCTATTGTTTCAGTGTATTATTAGGACATTTTTGTATGTTCACAGATAATCCTGTCTGTAATTCAGCAGCTATTCAAATCAGTCAGCCTAATTATAACTTGGGTATTGGTGTGGTAAAGTATTAACAAACATTTTACAGTCATTTAATGTTGATGTTTATTAGAACACTGGTTAAAAGGACTGAATTTCAAAGAAACAAATAAGAAAAATCGGTTTTAGTCTCCCCAATTCAAAGGTTTTTTTTTTTACATTGTGACCACTGTACTGTATATCATCACATAATATTTAAATGTTAGTTCTATTTTCCAACAAGAGCCTATATCTTTTGCTTTCCATGTTGTATTAACACAAGAAAAAAAAAATACTTTTTTAAAAGCAAGCTTTTTGAGGCAGATATTTTGAATGCATGATTTGAGTGTGGTATTGATGAGATGAAATGTTAATATGCTAATGTAAATAAACTATGTATCTGCTATACAGTGTTATTTCACCAATTTGTCAACTAATTAGGTAGTTATTCACAAAACAAATTGTGTTAAAGTGATATATAAAAAGTTTAAACATTGGTTTTGTATTTCATATTCAACAGTTATTGAAATAGGTTTATATTCCATCAACTTTGAGACAATTAGCCTTAGGTTAAAAGAGTTTTCTGCGTGACAGGTTTATATTGGATGGGTTATGTGTTAATGTGTAGAATTAATTCTTGATTTGAGTACACCGGCACTAAAGACCCCCCTTAACAAAAATCTGTTTTATTGTGGCCCAAAAGTGTATAATGATAGGGGGGGAATTATTTATACTGGATATTAATATTTTAGTAACATCATTTCAGGTAAAAGAGTGGAGCAAGTCTTAAGAATTTTTTTACAAATTTAAAAAAAAAAGTTTAAAAACTTGCGAATGTTGGCCAAGGATGCCTTAATTTACATTTATTTATGTTTATCACTTTTAGCATTTTATAATATCTTGTTGTGGCAAAAAATTATTAACCAACCATTATCACTGCGTAAGAGACACTCTGTATCAAACAGTCTTTTAAAAGAATTTATTCTTGCAAGAAGGACCCAGTCATTACACAGGAATTACTCTGTGACATGAGTGAGACGAATCAGGAAGGGCTGGGCTCTTTTTATACCTCTTTTCTCCAAGGTCTCCAACAGAAGCAGATCTTCCCTCTCTACATTCCTTGGATACAGGGACTAGACTACTAGCCCTGATTTACTACTAACTAGCCTAAACATAGTGCTAACCCCCCTGTACTAAATTACCTCTGACCTGAAGAGGGCAGAGGACCCCACTCAGCCTTTCCCGAAGTGTCTCGGTTCTGCTTTTCAGTCGTAAATACTGTCTCGGTTCAGACATAAGCACATACAGAAATGTTCTATCCTCATCTCCCTCTACGAATGAGAAGACCAGGCGGCATTCCTTTGCAATGACTATTACTGATCAATGAGTATTAAAATTTCTACAACAATCTTTCAACAATTTGAAATGTATTCTACATCAACAGTGTTGCATAGCAACAAATCCATTCCTTCCCACTAATGTCAAACAATTTGTTGCAACATGACTGGGGTTTAGGAAGGAGCTAAGAAAACTATATTAATAGGTCTTTTACCATTGGGGGCCTTCAGCCTCATTGCAACCCATTGCATCATATTTAAAATCATGTTTATAAACTTATTTACAAGTAACATATTTCCTGTTTAAAACTGTAAAAAAAAATACTCTTTGTATGTACATGGGTGTGTGGGCATGTGTGCTCAAGCCTTGTTTGAGAGGAAAGTACAGAAAGTACAATTTTTGGGAAAGATGCAGTTACCAGTGAAGCAAGTGGGGAAGCTAGAGAACCGTATGGGAATAGGGACTAAATTTGAGAAAAGATTAAATAATTTTAGGTCAAAATTGATTCATAGATGTACAAAAAAACTGTTTGTTATTTTTTCATTATCATGTCTGTTTATTTATACCCCGCTGTTTTCCCTTTCCTTTGTCGATTGTTGACATTTCATGTTCGTTGCTTATGTCCATGAATGCTCTCATTGTTCATGTTCCCTGCTGTTTGTCTCTTCGTTCGAGGATTACCCTGCTGTTCATGTTCCCTGCTGTTAGTTCGTTCGAGGATTACCCAGCCCTTCGTGGATGTTCGCTGCCTGTTCACTCCTGTATGTTTTCTCGCATTTTAGTTTCTTTTTCCCATCGTGGACCTTTCATTTGTTCCTGTGTTTTGTATTATTTGATTTTGCTTGTTAATAAAGAACCGCATTTAGATCCCAACCTCCCGTCTGCCTTCTCCTGCATTTCCTACACAATCATAACACCTATATTGTCCAAGGTAAAGATTATGTTATAAATAACACACCGTCTTTGGTACCGGAACCATACGTGTCTTTGTCGTGACAATAAAAAATAAAAAAGAACTGAAAAGTATGGGAAGAAAATGTATGCATTTGGCAGACGCTTTTATCCAAAGCTTTTGACCTTTCACCATTGGACTTTCTGGATGTTATACAGATTTAAATAGTTTTTTTGTACATCTATGAATCAATTTTGACCTAAAATTATTTAATCTTTTCTCAAATTTAGTCCCTATTCCCATACGGTTCTCTAGCTTCCCCACTTGCTTCACTGGTAACTGCATCTTTCCCAAAAATTGTACTTTCTGTACTTTCCTCTCAAACAAGGCTTGAGCACACATGCCCACACACCCATGTACATACAAAGAGTATTTTTTTTTACAGTTTTAAACAGGCAACAAGAGATCGTAACAATAGGAAGCTTAAAGTCTAGAGGCTAAACTTTATATTCCACTTTTATTTCTTTTAATATAGGCTTTATTTTTCTTTGTCTTAAAGAGAAATTATCTTTTGTAATGTTTTGTAATGCAAAATCTATTTTGTATTTTATATATATATATATATATATATATATATATATATATATATATAAAATACAAAATAGATTTTATATATATATAATTATTATACATTTTTTAAACATAGGTGTTTAACACTGCAAAAACACATGCCAATAAAAATATAATTTGCATATTAAGAAGAAACCAACACATGAGCCATTAGAGTTAATGAAGTTTAACCTAATTACTCTGTAAAAATACAATATATCTTGATCTCTTTGTTTAAACTTTGGGTGTGTTTTTATGATTTCTTGTAAGAAATTGCAAGGAAAAAAATCAACTCTGATGTTCCGCTTGACTGTTTGGAGAAATTCTTCTAACTACTTCCTGCTCCACCCAAACAGCATAATCCATTGCAATATTTAAATACCGATTGAAGACTCATCTCTTCCATGACCACTTACAGCCACTTAGTAGCAATAAATAAATCTGTCTCTACTGTTTTGCATTTATACTTCTACTCTAGTATTATTGTATCATTTTGTAGCTGGCAATGGCAATGGCAATGAAATGAAGAACCCAAGTGCAGTTTAATAATCAAAGTGAAAACCAAAAACCCTTACCATAAACATGAATAAAACATAACATAAACTTGAAACTTAAACATGGTAGGCAAGTCTTAAAGTTGACATGAACAGTGCTACACAAACTAACATCAATACTAGACAAGAGACAATGGCAAACATGAGGGCTTAAATACATGGGCATGGGGAAACATATGCCAATGAACAAACAGAACTTTAAACAAGATAACAAGACAATAAACTAAAACCAATGACAAACTAGAACTGATAACTAAGTATTCAAACAATGAACCAATGAAAACAAGACACATGATCATGGAGGGAAACAGGAACAAAACATGGCATGGAACATGAACAAACATGAACAAAACACATCTAGATGTTACAATGATTCTATTCTTTTTGCATATGAAATCTGGTATGGCTGCATTAATGTTTTCGTCCATGAATTGTGCATTAAATACTTTATCAAAAGCAATGCATTTCTAATCTTTTTCACAAAGTTAACTTTCAAAGTTGAGGTTTGTCTCCTTGTTATCAAATGCTATCTTAAAAGTCACAACAAATATTAGCAATTGTTGGCACACCACAATCAGTTGTTAAAGCAGAATAATACAGAACATATGTTATAAAATATTTGATATACTATGACAAGCCAAATGTGTTTGAATTAAATAGGATACCCTTCATTGTCCATTTCTTTTGATACAATTTTTTTGATAATAATTATTATTTATTTTTTCATTTCTTTGGGACTCATAAACAATGTTTTTAAGGAGTGTCTTTAGGTTCCACAGTTTACCCTAACCATTAATTTATGAATTTTTAATGATGTTTAATGTGGGCAAAATGTCATAATTCATCCAAAAATTTAAATTCTCTCATTTACTCACCCTCATGCCATCCCAAATGTGTATGATTTTCTTCTACAGAACACAAATATTTTTAGGAGAATATTTCAGCTCTGTTGGTCCTTCCAATGCAAGTGAATGGTGACCAGACTGTTCAAGCTCCAAAACTCACACAAAAACCACATGAAAGTAATCCAGACGACCCCAGTGGTTAAATCCATATCTTCAGAAGCGATATGATAGGTGTGGGTGAGAAACAGAAAATCTTTTCCTTTTAACCATTAGTGTCCACTTTCACTTTCAAAATATGAAAGCATGCACTTGCATTCGAAGGAGCAACATTGCTACGAAATTCTTCTAAAAATCTTTGTTTGTGTTCTGCAGAAGAAATTCATACACATTTGGGATGGCATGAGGGTGTGTAAATGATTCGATAATTGTAATTTTTGGGTGAACTATCCCTTTAAGGCGTGGCAAAATATTAAGGATTTTTCATTCAATAATTGCTGGTTTAAGTGCCCTACCCTTAAAGAATTATGCTGTAACAAATGATTAAGACAGTTAGGACGGACATGGCCATTAAATGGAAAAGAACAACGTGATTGAATAATCCAACCTTACTGATGAATGTATCATAATTATTGAGACCAACTGTTACTCATATTGAAGGCTGCTCAGTGCAAATGACAAATACCTTTTCCTGTAACACCCTTTAAATACTTCTTCAAAAACATGTGAATCACTTGATTTCATTTCTAAATTATTGACGGTGTTCATTGAACAGTAACCTTTCTTTAGCTACATTTTTTTTAAACAATTACAATTTGACTGAATTACTTTTGAAAACTGCAGTTGGAGAAATGTTAAATATGACCTTTCTTGATTTCTCTCTCTCATTTTCTGTCATTTTCCTGTTATTCATGCTATTTTAAAGTGGTCATGGGATACTCATATTTATAATTGTATTATATTCACTGAGGTCCACTTATAATATTAGTAATTGTTTATGTGTGTGTGTTTTGCACCAAAACAGTCCTAATTTACTTATATATGATTATTTTCCACACTGTCTCTGGCACTTGGACAGAAATGCTGTATTTTGACTATGCATCTCATTTAAACTAAAAATGTAAACGCCCACTGTTGTGATTGGCTAACATCGTGCAGCCCCTTGTATACAGCCATATGTAATAGAAACAGAATAAAATTAACCAGCTCCAAACACACACACACACAAAAATATGAATAATTTGATGGGGTTACACATAACATACACACCCGAATGAGTTAGCAGATCTAAAAAAAATTTAAAATTCTACTTTTCTTTCCCTCAGTTAATAAATTACAAGTTTAAGTAAACAGAACTGTCAAATTTTGATTTTGTACTACTCATGCATGTAGATATTTTTCTTAACTTAAAATATTGAAAAAGCTAACATATGCATTTTAATGGTTTTTTGAATGTAACTCTTTGGCTCAACTTAAATATGTCAAGTAGAGGAAACCTAGATAGAACAAGCTAGTACAGTGAATGTTTGCACGCTGAATGAAAAACCATTTTTAAATAGCAGCAATTGTTCAACAATTATATACAATTACTGTTGAACAATTTAATTATACTTATCCTCAGGCTAATCTCAAGCTCCACTATTATATAATGGTAACCACCAAAATATTTAACATGAGAGAAACTCTTCTAAACAACAAAACAAATCATTAAACACAAACAAGTATCTCCCTTTACATTCATCTTGCCAAAGACATACTATATAACACTTGATTTTAACATTTACTCTCCCTGTCGAGTGCCATGTAAATCATGCTGGGAAATAAAAATCCCATACCCAGTTTTAGTTACATTTAAGTTCCTGTGAAATTAAATAGACAAGTTCATTAAATTCAAAACATTAAACAATTCAGGTTACTTAAAAGTGTAAGTTTCATGAACTCAAAAGAAATATAAAGTTCTAAATACACATCAACTAAAATGTATTTGAACTCATTTGTATGTTTTAATTTTTCCCTACTCAAAACAATTAATTATTTTGAGCATTAGTGTTTACAGTGCACCCAACAAATGACATCACAATGTATCAAACTCTTCACTCAAGCACAGCAGCTCCATAAACCTTAAATATTAAATAGTCATGACAAATAAAACATTCATGAATGGGTTGGTTATTTATGGTTCCCCTTCTGTCGCTCTCTCCACGTTGTGTCGGAGAAGCGACACTAGGGGTCTCTCTTGAGCGCCGATATTCACCTCTGATCTATTGAAAAGGGCCAATGGGAGTTGGCAGTCAGTATTTGCATACCCCGCCCCCTGACATACGGGTATTTAAGCGGGGCAAATACGGGAGTTCATTCAGAATTTTTCTGAGGAGACGGAAATGGTCCGGCCACAACAGTGGCTTGGTTCAGCGACATGGCGGAGGAAAGACACAACGTGTCGTTCCCTCCCTCGGGGAACGGAGGTTACATACGTAACCAAACGTTCCCCTTCTGTCGCTCTCTCCACGTTGTGTCGGAGAAGCGACACTAGAGGACCCATTCCAATCTTGCCATGCGCTGAACTGTGTACGTGAACCGCCGATACAGAGGCGGGCAGGGATTTCATCCAGTGCCGCGCATCGTCTGTATTGGATCTTGACGGCGCACAACAGCGGCTTTCTCCTTCACTTTGCACGGCGTGCATTGTTGCCCCTGAGCGCTTCGACAGCGCAGACACACATACACACTGTGTATATTAAAAGAGTTATTTTCCTTAAAAGAGTAAATTTCTCTAAAGAGTAAAAATCCCAGACCGCTCCCCCCCTGCATGCCATGGCCCCTCCCTGCAAGTCCACCGGACCAAGGCACTTCAAGATTTGCACTTGGGTAGTCCTGTTCTTGACGTGCTGCAGGAACTGCACTCGGACAGGCTATGTCCACCCTCGTGGTCCAGAAACATAACAAATGGACTGGACCTGGTCCTAGTACAGGAGGTAGACAAAGCACGCTTTCTCAAAACTCTCCAGTCTCCCAGCTCCATTCGGCGACACCACCTGACGACTCCACCCAGCAGTCCTCAGTGGTGAAGAAACAGACGGAGGCCAGGTCACACGTCCTGCCCCGCCGCAAACCTGCCGCCAGGGGCCATGCCCTGTCTGCTCGCCGAGGGCATCCTCCTGCGGCTTTCAAGGAAGAAAGGAAGTGGTGCTCCGCCTCAACGAGCGAGGCGGGCCTAGCTCTCAGCCCCGCGTTGAGCTCCCCGCAGAAAGAGGACGCCCCTCATCTCACGGACCCCCTCGAGGACCCGGAAGGCTCCCAGGCGCTCCTAAGACGACCGACCCAGAGACCGAGACGTTAGCTCCGGAGGTGGTAAGACCTCTCCGTTCCCCGGTGGAGGGCCGGGAGGAGAATCCTTTGTTTTTACATTGTCCACATTCTCAATAATAGAGCTATTTCCTTTGCCTCTGGGTCACCTGGCCCGCAAATACCGTTCTCACGGCAATCTGCTTTCAGATTACGACAGTCCCGGTACACCGGACACGGCGATCCCGCCTTCCACCTGCCCACGACTGTCCCCCGGCCGGCCGGTTCAGACGAGTCCAGAGGACGCCAGCATCAGACCTCCTCCTCAGTCACGAACCCGCCCCCTGCCGGGTGCGCGGAGCAAGGTAAGTACTTTGAGTCTATTCTCATCACCTCAGCCTCAGGCTGCAATGAAGCCGCCCGACGCTGCATTACCTGTTCTGCCCCGCTGCGAGGCCCCGCCGGGTACGTCCAAAATACTCGTCCCTTTGGTGCCCCTAGCGTAGAGCTGGGAAGCATGGCTTTCGCTTCCCAACGCATCACGCTGGCTGCACCGGACCATTCGACTCGGTTACGCAATTCAGTTTGCCCGGCTCCCGCCCCCCCTTCAGGGGCGTCCGCGGAAATCACGACCCTCTTAGCCAAGGGCGCGGTAGAGCCCGTCCCTCCAACCGAAATGAGGAAGGGTTTCTACAGCCCTTACTTCATTGTACCCAAGAAAGGCGGCGGCTTACGACCAATCCTGGACTTGCGAGTTTTCAATCGGGCCTTGTTAAAACTCCCGTTCAAAATGCTCACGCAGAGAAATATTCTGGCTGGTGTTCAGCATCTAGATTGGTTCGCAGCGGTAGACCTGAAGGACGCGTACTTCCACGTCTCAATTCTGCCACGACACCGACCCTTCTTACGGTTCGCGTTCGACGGCCAGGCGTTCCAGTACAAAGTCCTCCCCTTCGGCCTGTCTCTGTCCCCTCGCGTCTTTACGAAAGTCGCAGAGGCGGCCCTTGCCCTGCTACGAGTAGCCGGCATCCGCATTTCTCAACTACCTCGACGACTGGCTCACCCTAGCACACTCTCGAGAGTTACTATGCACACACAGAGACCAGGTGCTCCGGCACCTCAGCCGCTTGGGGCTTCAGGTCAACTGGGAAAATCTCTTTTCTCGGGTTGGAGTTAGACTCAGTCTCAATGACAGCACGTCTCACGAGCGAGCGTGCTCAGTCGGTGCTGGACTGCCTCGCTTCCTTCAAGCCAGGCACAGTGGTCACTCTAAAACTTTTCCAGAGGATCCTGGGGCATATGGCGTCCTCCGCGGCTGTCGCACCGCTGGGGTTGATGCATGTGAGACCACTCCAGCACTGGCTCCAGACTCGAGTCCTGAGACAAGCATGGCACCACGGCACGCATCGGGTAAGGATCACCCCCGCCTGCCTCAAAACACTCCGACCCTGGACAGACCTCTGCTTTCTACGGGCAGGAGTGCCCCTGCAGCAGGTGTCCCAACGCGTCCTGGTCACAACCAACGCCTCCCGGTCCAGGTGGGGTGCCGTGTGCAGTGGGCACGCAGCAGCGGGCCGTTGGAAAGGGGCCCCGCTGCGTTGGCACATCAATTGCCTGGAGTTGTTGACCATCCTTCTTTCTCTCAGGAAGTTCCTCCCGTTAGTTCGGGACAAACATGTCCTCGTGAGATCGGACAGCACCACAGTGGGGGCGTACATAAATCGCCAAGGCGGCATACGCTCCCACCACATGTCACAACTCGCCCGCCGTCTCCTCCTATGGAGCCAGCAGCCACTCAAGTCGCTGCGCACCACTCACATCCCCGGCAAGCTCAACGTCGTAGCGGACGCGCTATCACGACAACGCCTGCCCGGCGGGGAGTGGAGGCTTCACCCCCAGTCGGTCCAGCTGATTTGGGAACGGTTCGGCATGGCCCAGATAGACCTGTTTGCCTCCCAGGAAACCTCCCACTGCCCGCTCTGGTACGCCCTAACAGAGGCTTCCCTCAGGACAGATGCGCTGGCACACAGCTGGCCCTCGGGGCTGCGCAAGTACGCATATCCCCCAGTGAGCCTTCTTGCACCGGTGGTGTGCAAGGTCAGGGAGGACGAGGAGCAAGTCACGTTAGTGGCCCCCTACTGGCCCACTCGGACTTGGTTCTCGGAACTCAGGCTTCTCGCGACAGCTCCTCCCTGGCGAATTCCCCTGAGAAAGGACCTCCTCTCTCAGGGAAGGGGCACGCTCTGGCACCCGCGCCCAGACCTCTGGAACCTCCACGTCTGGTCCTTGGACGGGACGCGGAAGAGCTAGCCGGCTTACCGGCGACCGTTGTGAATACAATCAACCAAGCCAGAGCCCCTTCTACCAGGCACCTTGTTCGCAGATTGGTGTTCTTCCTGAACTGAAGACCCGCAGAGATGTGCTATCAAGTCAGTGCTCCTGTTCCTACAGGAGAGGCTGGACAGGAGGCTGTCCCCGTCCACCCTCAAGGTGTATGTTGCCGCCATTGCCGCCCACCACGATCCTGTAGACGGCAAGTCTTTGGGCAAGCACGACCTGATCCTCAGGTTCCTGAGAGGCGCCCAGAGGTTGAATCCCTCCCGGCCAGACCTAGTTCCCTCCTGGGATCTCTCGGTAGTCTTGGCAGGACTCCAGAGACCTCCCTTCGAGCCGCTTGAATCAATTGGGCTCAGGGCCCTCTCTCTTAAGATGGCCCTGCTGATCGCGCTCACCTCCATCAAGAGGGTCGGGGACCTGCAAGCGTTCTCTGTCAGCGACACTTGCCTGGAGTTCGGTCCGGCAGATACGTCTGTGATCCTAAGACCGCGACCGGGCTATGCGCCCAAGGTTCCTACCACACCACTCCGAGATCAGGTAGTGAACCTGCAAGCGCTG
Source organism: Xyrauchen texanus (assembly GCF_025860055.1). Taxonomy (NCBI): domain Eukaryota; kingdom Metazoa; phylum Chordata; class Actinopteri; order Cypriniformes; family Catostomidae; genus Xyrauchen; species Xyrauchen texanus. Next base: position 10,696,184 of record NC_068301.1, read on the forward strand.
TCCCGGGAGGAGGCAGACCCAGCCCTTTCATTGCTGTGTCCAGTGCGCGCCCTGCGCATTTACCTGGACCGCACACAGAGCACCAGACGCTCTGAGCAGCTCTTTGTCTGCTTTGGGGGACGGCAGAAAGGGAATGCCATCTCCAAACAGAGGCTCGCCCACTGGGTTGTCGACGCCATCACACTGGCTTATCACACCCAGGCCGTGCCCCTACCCTTGCGGGTCCGAGCTCACTCAACAAGGGGTGTTGCGTCCTCGTGGGCACTGGCAAGGGCACCTCCCTAGCAGACATCTGTAGAGCCGCGGGTTGGGCAACACCCAACACCTTCGCGAGGTTGTACAACCTCCGCGTTGAGTCGGTTGCGTCTCATGTTTTCTCAGGTCCGAGCCCGTAGAACTCGGTAACACGTAGACCGACCGGCTGGGTGGATCGCTATGCTCAGCGTCCTTTTCCTGATGTCAAGGTAAAGTAGTGCGCCTTCTTCCCAGGGCGCCCCACTCTGAGTCGGGCCCCTGGTCGATTCCTCCCTAGCCCTCCGGGTCCGCGGTTCAGCGGAGGAACTTGCCGACCCAAGCCACTGCGGGTACCCTGATGGCTACCCTGTACTGGTATAGGTGCTCCACAGGTAAGGCCTCCTGCTCGGACTCCCCCTGTGTGTAATTCCACGGTTCTGTCCCCTTACGAGCAGACCCCCGTGTCTCCCTTAGGCAGTTACAGCTGCCCCGGTCGCCGTGCTGTAGCAACTCCCCCCTTTCGAGGCTGGATCTACCACCGCACCATACTTTCCACACGAGCCCTAAGACGGCCGTGTGACGTGTCTACCACTTTTCCTCCCCAAGAAAAAGGGCAGGTGTGGTCTCCGCGAGGGTCTGGGTAAGACCCCTTCCCTATATGCGTGTAAGGGCCCCGGCCGTGATTGCTCTATGCGAGAAACATAGAGAGAAAAGAGGCCCAGCCAGGCTGGCCCGTTCCCATGTTGGCAAACATCGCCTCCCAGGGTAACTAGAAGGATTCCGATGTTCTTATGGGGCATTGGGGAAGGGTACGTGCAGCCAGGTACAGACGATGCGCGGCACTGGATGAAATCCCTGCCCGCCTCTGTATCGGCGGTTCACGTACACAGTTCAGCGCATGGCAAGATTGGAATGGGTCCCCTAGTGACGCTTCTCCGACACAACGTGGAGAGAGCGACAGAAGGGGAACGTTTGGTTACTTATGTAACCTCCGTTCCCCGAGGGAGGGAACGACACGTTGTGTCTTTCCTCCGCCATGTCGCTGAACCGAGCCACTGTTGTGGCCGAACCATTTCCGTCTCCTCAGAAAAATTCTGAATGAACTCTCGTATTTGCCCCGCTTAAATACCCATATGTCCGGGGGCGGGGTATGCAAATACTGACTGCCAACTCCCATTGGCCCTTTTCAATAGATCAGAGATGAATATCGGCACTCAAGAGAGACCCCTAGTGTCGCTTCTCCGACACAACGTGTCGTTCCCTCCCTCGGGGAACGGAGGTTACATACGTAACCAAACGTTTTGGGTCCAGTGTTGTTTCAACTGCCCCATCTACATTAACAGTTCCTTTACAAAGCTTGAATCATATTGTGACTGGTTTACAAACAATCCATGCTGATAGGAGCCTAAAACATTATAGAATCCACTGTGAAACATGACACACATACTTCATCCTGCACTGATACAATCAGGAACTATTAAACTTCAGTCGCATTTCCTGGTGTTCAATAATTCAACAGAGGTCCAAGTTGTTAACTCTGCATGAGACGCGGTTCTCCCTGCCAGTGGCAGCAATGGAATGGGGCAGAAAGACGCAATTTTAGAAGTTTACCCCCATTGAAATGCAATGTACAGCACCGGAACCGCTTTAAAAGGCATCAAAGACGTCCATCAAGTGCATATAAAAAATAGTGTAATTCCTGTTTAAGTCTGTTTGGTGTGCAACAATTTTGGCCCCATCTGTCTTGTTCTCTTATCTTCACATTTCTGACTAAGCGCCAGTGACTGGGCCAAGGGAATGTTTTTGGAGCAAAACAACTGAGCGCCTGTGACAGTGGAATTTGTAGTTGTAGAGATTAGCCACACATGTGTATCAGTAAATTTGAAGTCACATAAAACAATATTTTAAGAGTTACAAACTTGTAGATTTTTTTTCTCTCCCACAAACACAAAACAACAATTCTTCATTGCAGGTTCACAACTCCTATTCTATGAATCACAAATTAAGAAACTCATATGCTCACATTTTTGCTACAGTTGCTGCAGTGAATATGGTGCAAAACATATTCACACAGCCGCATCAAAAAATTTGAAGTCACAGACAAATTTTGCTCATCCGAAAATCAGTATGGGAATTCATCCAATGAGAGTTGGACAATTGTAGAATATTAGTAACTCATAAATCTTTTTTTTTTCTTGGATATTTTTCTAGCACAAACACAAGTACATAACTACAATGGCTTGAATCTGCTGCTATGAGTCTCAAACACTGTTGTTCGTGTGCTTTCCCTTTTGCACCACATTTCTGTGTAAAATATTGTGCAATATGGAGCAAAATGGGGGGGATGGCTGTTCAGAGATCAGAGAATCTTGGCCAATCAGAAGAGCTAGTTTGGGCGCCTATTTTGAATTTTTTTTTATTAATGTTCGAACAACAATAACATAAGAACATTGCCAAGGGAATACATACAAATACACAAACAAAATAAAACAATACATCATTTATATATAATTGACACACACATCCACACACATCTTACAACAAATTGAGAAAAGTTACAATTAATGTTTTTTTTTGTTTAAATAAATATATATATATATATACACACACATTTACGAGCATGTGGTGTGCTTCTGTGTTTAGCACACATACATACAGAGTTAGATGTCAAACTAAGGACAGCATGTACAATTTATATTTCTCACACTGCCCCCTTTGATCAAAAAATGATCACAATCAGATTAAACATTGTACCATGCTAAAACCTTTACCATGGGAATTTTAAACCCTTGTATCTTCTTAGTTCATTCTTAGGGGTCGATAAGCAATGTGAGGTGGTCTTACCACTAAGCTAATAGAGCTGGAAATCATTCGTTTGATTAGTTGGTTAGGCAGGCGATGATGAGAAAATACAAGAAAAACGCAGAACATGACCATTAAGTAATGTTCAATTTTATAAATGAATGTCCAAAAACTTGAAAAGAAATCAACATCCCCATTGGCGCGGTCTTGTGACCTCTTTACTATTTCAGGAATATTTTTTAGCTGTTGGGGGCACTATGACTTCCCACATGTGGTGTTACTTCTCAGGACCTAGGGCTCCTGCGTTATGCTAGCCACTGACTCTGCGTGTTCAGCTCCTCCAGTGGGGTTGCACTCAGCAGTTACCTGTCTGTCCCTCCTCTGGTGCTGGCTTAACTTGGGACGTGTGGATCCACTGTGGCTGGAGGTCAGTCAGGACTGCTGTTATCATTATAATAAAAAATTCAGTCTTTTAAACTGAAAGAGTGTGTAACATTGTCAGAATCAAATATGTGAAAACCTAGGTCAGACCAAAATTGTTTGGAATTAGGGCAACCAAAAAACAAATGTACAAATGTCTCCTCTGCTTGTTTACAACAAGAACATGAGCTGTCAATGTCCAAATATTTAGAAATGATAGAATTAATGGGGTATATTTAATGTACAATTTTGAAATGTTATTCGAAATACAATATGTTCTAGGTAAAAGCCAGGCCCTTTTCCTATCAATTTCTTCTACCAAGGTCCTCCAACAGAACTTAATCTTGGTGAAATTTTCTTTTTAAATTAAAAAAATGTGGCATACATGCTTATTGGTACATTTCTTATCTAATAGATCAATTCCTTCCAAGAGAAAAGTAAATTGTTTTGTTACTGTATTCCTTGGATTATATATGGAGTGACTTTTAATAATGTAAATTAACCCAGGTGAGATTGCTTTAACCGCTGCACGAAACTCTTTTGGAGAAACCGGGATATTGTGGTAAGTCATAATTGCTCTTAAGTCAAAACAAGGATACAGGTAATATTATTTTGGAACCATCTGGGTAAAAAAGTGACTTATTCCTGATATTGATATCACTGTTATTCCATAAAAGTGTTCAATGGGGTGAGAAACTATGGACATAGCACAGTTTCCAAGCAAGACACTGCTGATGAAATTTGGACAAAGCAATAGGTATCTTAAATGGTAAATAATGACATTTCAAATTAAAGGAAAGGCGGTTGGGGATGAAATACCAAATGGATTTGCGAGACATCTTTTAAGACAATTTATTTTAAATATATTTATCATGTCATAAAAATCTAAAAAACCAATACCACCATCCACTCTGCAGTTGGAGAGCACTTCTTTTTTTAATTTATGAGTTTTCTTTTTCTAAATGAAATCTAAAAAAATACTATTACTTTCTTAAGCAATTTTAAAAAATAAAGATAATGATGGATATACAAAATGAGAAAGACTTTCAGCGTTTGACTGGAGGACTCCATATAATGATAGTTCCCGTTGTAGCCAGATATGGAGGCGCCCAAACGAGTAGAAAAAAACTTCCATGAGGATATTCCCGAGCTGGCAGTGGCAAATACCAAAAGGTATGTTTTTTCTTTCTTTTTTCTGAAATCACTCACCATTTGTTTATAATTTAAAAATGTGCACTGGTCAGCTATGGTTGGTAATCAGTGTGTCTTAGTTAGGTTAGTCGTTCTTGTTTCACAAAAGGTTTGCTATTGCCACTGCCAGCTTGGGAAGATGCTCATGGAAGTTCCGCCAACGAATAGGCGCCCAAACTAGCTCTTCTGATTGGCCAAAATTCTCTGATCTCTGAACAGTGCCCCCCGCTGCCTCTACAGATGCACAAATCACTTTTGCTCCACATTTTACATAGATATGTGCATCATATTCACTGCAGCAACTGTAGCAAAAAGGTGAGCGTATGAGTTTCTTAATTTGTGATTCATAGAATAGGATTTGTGCACCTGCAATGAAGAATTTGAGAAGGTGTAACTGTTGTGTTGTGTTAGTGGGGAGAAAAAAAATCGTCATGGTTACTGTTGCAACCTCCGTTCCCTGATGGAGGGAACTAGACATTGTGTCGAATGTAGTGACACAAGGGGTCTTTCTTGAGAGCCTCACGTACCTCTGAACTTGAGAAAAGGCCAATGAGAAATTGGCAGACAGAATGTGTATGTCCCACCCTCGGACATACGGGTATAAAGGGAAGCGGGAGTACGTCTGTCAGTCAGGTTTTTGCACTGAGGAGCAGAGAATAAGGTAGGGCCATTTACAGTGGTAGGTCTAGTGTCATGGCAAGGGGGACACAACATCTCATTCCCTCCATCAGGGAACGGAGGTTAAAACAGTAACCATGGCATTCCCCTTCTGTCACTCACTCGACGTTGTGTCGAATGTAGTGACACAAGGGGCCCCACGTGTTAAGTGAACTGCTGACACAGGTGCAAGCAAGCTACTGCGTGCTAGAAGCAACTGTATCAGCCGCATGTAACCCTCCCCAACACCCCCAGAAAAAGGTGTCATATACAGACCTTAGGTTCCCAGCACCCCTAAGGGAGGAACAGGCAACATGACTATCATGGGAGCGAGCCGGCCAGGCACGGCCTTTTCTCTCGCTATGTTTCTTGTCATAGAGCATAAAGCAGCTGGGGCTATCTTAACGCTATGAAATGCATCGGGGAAGGCAATCTTTTCTGTTTCTATTCTTTCAGGGGGAAAAGACCCTGTGGAGACCACATCCTGCCCAGACTGGGGGGAGGTGATATGTGGCCAGTACATCACATGGGTTGTCAAGCCACACGTGGAAGTGGCGCGGTGGTAGGTCCTACCTGATGAGGGAGGAGCTCTACAAACACAGCGATGCAGGGGCTGGCTGAAGTGGCATTCACCTTGAGAAATAAAAGCCTGTGGACAGTATGTCTCTACCCAGACACACAAGGAAGCGTCTATGACCGTCAGTTTTGGAGAGATATGGACTGCATCCAGGAACTACACAGAGGCGGAAGGGCATCTTGAAAAAGACGCGTCCTGAAAAGGACATTAAACACCTGCTGTGTATTGCTCTTTTGTGAGTGAAAACAAACTCTTTTAGAGGGGAAAATACTGTTTTAGTATTATGTACTCTTTCAGACAGAAGCGTTGTCGAAGCGTCAAGGGGAATGGACTGCACAGCGTGCAGAGAAGGAGAAAGCCCTGGTAATGCGCGTAGATCCAACAGCAGTGCTCTGCCTACAGAGGTGAGTGGAACAGTAGTGAACTTCAGCTTGCTGCTGCACAACCTCTCGGCTCCGAAGAAAAAATCTCACTGACAGACCCATATGTCCGGGGGCGGGACATGCACATTCTGTCTGCCAATTTCTCATTGGCCTTTTCTCAAGTTCAGAGGTACGAGAGGCTCTCAAGAAAGACCCTTTGTGTCACTAAATTTGACACAATATCGAGTGAGTGACAGAAGGGGAACTAAAATTTGCACCTCTTAAAAAAAATTCTCTGAGACTTCTGATACACATGTGTGGCTGATCTCTACAACTACAAATTCCACTGTCACAGGCGCTCAGTTATTTTGCTCCAAAAAATACCTTCATATACAAGGGTGCGACGATGTAAAGGTAGGCATTGATGTCTTGCTGTAGAGGCAGTCATGTGCTGCTGTACATATTCATCTGTGTGATGTCACAAAGTAGGAAATAAATGAAGTTTAAAGTTTAAATAAATGATAAAAGAGGAAGTTTTGAGTTTTGAAACTTGCCGCATGTTTTAATAGGACAATGAACACATATACGTCAAAAGATTAAGAAAAAAATGTATATCTCAGAATATAAAGGGTGTTTGCCTCAGTCAAAAAACTGATTCATGCCAACATACATGTTGGGAAATTGATGTTCAGTAGAAATGTGCTTGTCCAGACGATTTTCGTAGGTTAGTTGGGCACACATTTGGGGGAATTATTGTCGGCCTAACATGTATTCTATATAGATTCAAATTAATTTATATTTTTTAATTTTTATATTTGTTTATGACTCAAAAACAGGTCCAAGCAAGAACCTCACTGAGCATATCTACACAGTAATTAATTGCTCAAAAATAGTCTTGAAATACAAAGGCTTGATTTGAGGACATTGTGATATTTGTTTGCTAATGTAAATAGGTGGGAAATCTTGCTGGCTGAACTTGTAGTTGTAAGTTGAAGTTCTTCTTGCATAGAAATTGCATGGAACTCACTCAAAAATGATGATAAGCACAACAATTCTTTGTTAAATATTTAGATGTTTCATGCTCTGAATAGATGAAGAACTAATAAATTGTAATTGCAGTGCTTGCTTTTGTATCATCAATAATTTATGCAAAAATCACTTGTAGCCAGACAGTTAAGTGATAAACAGACTGGGCTGGGATAATTCTCAGTGATTTAGGAGTGGCAGCTTTTTTGTATCAGAATGTTTCCTGCCAGTATTTGTCTGCGTAGGAGTGACAGAAAGGCTGCTTCACATCACTGCAAAAATGTTGAAACAAATTGGTGTTGAGAAATGTGTATGGTCAACCAGCTCTAATATTGCCTTAACTCTCATTCAGCACTGTGTACCAGAAAAAGGTTTGTGTTTGAAAGATTTTAATGTCACACGTAATGAACAAATCATCTTACAGGATAAGAATGTAACCTCTCAAAGGACACAATAAACCTAACAACTATCACTTTAAACAAGGAAGTATGAGAAGCTACGCTGTATTGTGATAATAGCCAAGACTTAAGTGCATTGTTTGGCACAACAAGCAGCAGGATGCCTGCAAACCTTTTAACCATGTTAAAAGTGTAAATTTACTCACAATAAAGCACGGCTTCGAGTGGCTTATTGTTTAAATACAAGGGTTTCTACATCGTACACATATTAAGGATACAAATTTTCATTTAAACTTTATTTTACTTAGCAAACTCATTTAGTGCTTCCTGCTAGAAAGTATATTCCCTGACTTATCTAGTGCTAGTATATAGTTAATAGTTGGCCTCTATTGGTACTGCACAGTAATAATCAATTAAATTCAAATCAAATCACTTTATTGTCACCAGGAACACAGACGATCGCTTCGTGCTCATTTCACGCTGCCTGGCTTTTCGCACAACCCAAGTGATGTGGACACAGAGGAACTTGAATCTGCTGACCCTCTCCACCATTGCTCAATTGATGGTGATGGGTCTGTGATCTCTGTCTTTTCTTCTAAAGTCCACCACAAGCTCCTTGGTCTTGCTGACATTGAGGGAGAGGTTTAGCTCCTGGCACCATCGTGTCAGAGTGTGCACCTCCTCTCTGTAGGTTGTTTCATCATTGTCAGTGATTAGGCCTACCACCATCATATTATCAGCAAACTTGATGTTGGAGCTGTGTTTTGCCATGCAGTCATATGTGTAGAGGGAGTACAGGAGTGGGCTGACAACACAGCCCTGTGGTGCTCCAGTATTGAGGGTCAGTGATGAGGAGATTCTACTGCCCATTCTGACCACCTGACATCTGCCTAACAGGAAGTCCAGGATCCAGCTGCACAGCGAGTTGTTCGACATGAAGTCCAGGATCCAGCTGCACAGCGATTTTTTCAAGCTCAGAGCTCAGAGTTTCATTTCAAGCTTGGAGGGAACTATGGTGTTGAACGCTGAGCTGTAGTCCACAAACAGCTTTCTTAGATATGTGTTCCATTGGGACACATGACACCATGCAAGGAGCAGATGTGTGAGTGACAGCTCTGCGCATTTTGCTAGTTTTCAAAATTATTTTCAAGTTATTATCCGGTGAGATTCGATACACCCAGTTACATACTTGCTCTTTGAGGTAAACATGGAAAAGAAGTCAAAATCCTCAGACTCTGGAGACATTAAAAGACACTTACGTGTTCAAGCTGAGGCCTCTGGTGGGCCTGCGGACCGGGGACACAATTTGGAAGGCAAGTAGGGAGAAGAAATTCAACATCAACTGTCCAACATCTCGGTGATGCTTGTTGTTGCTAACGTGGAGGATCTCGCTGTAATACGTCGATCAATTATGGCAATGGAAACAAAATGTTCTAAGTTAGTCACAAGAGTGGCAGATGTTGAGAAACGGATTGATTATCTGGATTCGAATGTAACCTCTCAATGTCTGTCCAAAACAGACTTGGAACACATTTTGGAAAAACTAGAATGTTTCGAAAATATGAGCCGAAGGAATAACATACGGATTGTTGGAATTCCTGAGCATGAAGAAGGCAGAGATATGGTGAAGTTCCTTGATGAGCTCTTCCCGAGTCTACTCGACATAAAAGGCCATAAACTGGAAATTGAGCGAGCTCACAGGGTCCTGGCTCACAGTTCTTGTGACAGAGACAGGCCCTGATCAATTCTGGCAAAATGTCTGAGATCATCCAATAAAGATCTTGTGTTGCGCCAGGCAAGGAGCAAAGGAAAGCTTTCTTGGAAGGATCACCTTTCTTAGGAACACGCCTTCGAAACAGTTCTATGATTCTGCATGTTCTTTGTGTTTATTTTGCCTGTTGGCTGGGGTCTGTTTTACAAAGTATCTTGGGAGGCACTTAAGGCAGTTCTTAGGGGTTGGATCATACAGTATGCCTCATTCATCAATAAATCCACAGCATGAGAACTTGTGGAATTGGAAGGGAATATTAAAAGTGCAGAGGCAGAGCTGAAGCGCCGAATGTTGCCTGATGGCCTCAGAGAATTGACACTATTGAAATACAGATGTAATGCTATTTTGTCTTTTGTTTTGGTTATTCAGGGCAAGACAGCCTTATTTTTTGTTGGGGGACAAAGCAGGGAAGCTTTTGGCTAGATATAAAAACAGAGAGAGTCTTTTTCTACTATTCCTATATTTTCTATAGATATTAATAATGCTTTAAAAGAATTCTATCTTGAACTTTATAGTTCCAAGTCTTCGTCAAATGATGAGGATATTAGAAACTTTGTGGAACCATTAGAACTTCCTAAATTGACGACTGTCAATTGACAAACTGTCTTGATTCTGAGACAACCTTGGAGGAGATTGATGAGGTAATTAAGGCCTTACCTACAGACAAGTCTCTGTGGCCAAATGGTTTTGTCGCTGAATTTTTCAGATCTTATGCTGTAGAATTGGCTCCACTTTTGTTAGAAGTTTATATGGAATCATTAAAGAATGGAAAGCTTCCGCCAACCATGACACAAGCCCAGATCAGTCTGATTCTTTAAAAGAACAAAGATCCAAGCGAGTGTAAAAGTTACAGTCCAATTTCCCTGATCCAGCTAGATGTAAAAAATATTGTAAAAAGAATTCTGGCTAATCAATTAAGTAAAGTTATGACATCTCTTATACATATTGATCAGGTGTCGTTTATTTGGGGCCATTGCTGTTATGATAACATTAGGCGTTTCATCAATATCATGTGGTCAGTAGCGAATGATCAGTCTCCGGTCGCTGCCATCTCACTTGATGCCGAAAAGGCATTTGATATAGTAGAATAGGATTATCTTTTTAATATTTTGGAAATTAATAGGTTCGAGAGTACTTTTATTGGATGGATTAATTTACTTTATAGACACCCTGTAGCAGCCGTACAAACAAATGTATTAATTTCATTTAATTTTAATCTGGATAGGGGCACTCAGCAGGGTTGCCCTCTTTCCCCATTATTGTTCTGTCTTGCCTTGGATTATTAGCCGCTGCTATAAGAAAGGAAGATGATTTTCCAGGGGTGGCGGGAGATATGGCACATAAGTTTTTGCTTTACATAGATTATATTTTATTATTTGTCTCTGATCCAACTAGATCTATGCCTTGCCTCCACAGAATTATTCATTCCTTTTCCAAGCTCTCAGGTTACAAAGTTAATTGGTCTAAATCCAAACCTTTGTCTTTGACAGCATACTGTCCCATATCGGCCTTCCAGCCAGGCGTCTTCCAGTGGCCCAAACAGGGCATTAAGTGAACAGATTGGCTTCATTACATTTATCGATGAATGGGAAGGTTAATGTTATTAAAATGAACTGTATTCCAAAATTCAACTACCTGCTACATTCACTCCCTACAGATGTCCCCCTCTCGTATTTCAAGCAATTTGATAACATAGCGAAGTCCTTCATTTGGAATGGTAAGCATCCTAGATTACATTGTAATAAGTTACATAGGCTGATTGACAAAGGTGGACTAGGCCTACCCAAGATTTAGATTTATTATTATGCATTCTGTCTCAGACATTTGGCTCATTAGTCATTTCCACCAGAGAGAGCCCCTCCCTTGTTTTGTATTGAACAGAAAGTTCCTGCCCCTATTTTGCCATTGCAAAGCCTTTCTATCAAACTAATCGGAGAAGTTAAGTTACACCCTGTCATCTCGCATTTGCGCTTGGTATGGACAAAAGTGTCCAGAGTTTTCATTTCGGACCTTTATTTATATGTTGCCTCAAGCATATGGCTGAACCCTAAATTATGTATTAATAAGTCCCCTTTCTGTTGGTCAGAGTGGATTGTAAGGGGAGTTATTACATTCGGTGACCTATATGAGAGTGGCGTGTTAAGATCTTTTGAAAATTTGGTTCAAAATTTTTGGATTCCCAGATCTAGATTATATAGGTATTTACAGCTGCGCCACCTGCTCTTTATCGATTTTGGTAGTAGTCATACACCCCTAAAGTGGCAAATAGTCTAGGAGAAGTAATTACTGCTTTTAGAAAAGGTTATGAGGCATCAGTGTATTACTCCCTGCTAATTCAGAGTCTGGGGGACGGAACTTCAAATTCTCCAAAGAGATTATGGGAGAAATATTTAAATTTGGTATTGGAGGATGGAGTGTTGACTAAGATTCTGAAATATGTCAAGTCTGCATATAGAGATTTATGATTTTACAAAGACGTTATTGGACCCTCATTAGATTATGTAGGTTTGGTCTTAAAGACACACCCACCTGCTGGCAATGCCAATCAGAATTTGGAGACACAACCCATGTTTTTTGGGGATGTGTTAAGATCCAAGATTTTTGGTTAAAGGTTCAGAATTATTTATGTAAGATTCTGTGCACTCAAATTTTATTTTTGGTGATGGGGAAGTTATAAATTCAGGATAAGCGGTTGATGATAGATGGATGGATGGAAGTTATAAATTTGGGGGAAAAATATATAAAAATTGGGAGCACCACCATTTCCGGAGTGGTGTGCAGAGATGGGGAGAGTGGCGGCTTTTGAGAAGATGATAGATGGAATGCTGGGGCTGGAGGACTTGTTTTTCAGGAAGTGGTGTTGGTATTTGGCGGTTTTGGGGGACTCTAGGGGAAGGAATGTTTAGGGGAGAGAGACATTTAGTTCAATCATGCATGTTTATAAAATATTTTATTTGTTAATTCTTTTTAAATATATATTTTTTATTTTATCATGTGTATATGTGTGTGTATGTGGGCATGTTTATGTGGTTTACGAGGGCAATTTTTTTAGGTTACAAACTGGTAATTACAAGGGTATTATGCTATAAATGTGGTTTATGAGGACATTTCTAGTGTCCCCATAATTTAAATAGCTTAAAAAACATATTAAACAATGTTTTATTGAAAATGTAAAAAATGCAGAATTTTTTTGTGAGGGTTAGGTTTAGGGGTTGTGTTAGGGTTAGGGGATAAAATCTATAGTTTGTACAGTATAAAAATCATTATGTCTTTGGTAAGTCCTCACAAAGATAGGTAGACCAACGTGTGTGTGTGTGTGTGTGTGTGTGTGTGTGTGTGTATGTGTGAGCGTGTATTTATCACTTTGTGGGGACCAAATGTCCCCATAAGGATAGTAAAACCCGAAATTTTTGACTTTGTGGGGACATTGTGTCAGTCCCCATGAGGAAAACAGCTTATAAATCATACTAAATTATGTTTTTTGAAAATGTAAAAATGCAGAAAGTTTTCTGTGAGGGTTAGGTTTAGGGGTTGTGTTAGGTTTAGGGGATAGAATATAAAGTTTGTACAGTATAAAAACCATTATGTCTATGGAAAGTCCCCATAAAACATGGAAACACAACATGTGTGTGTGTGTGTGTGTGTGTGTGTGTGTGTGTGTGTGTGTGTGTGTGTGTGTGTGTGTGTGTGTGTGTGTGTGTGTGTGTGTGTGTGTGTTATTTTATGTGACCACAGTGTTGTTCTTTGGGGTAGGGTGGGGTTGGTGTGTGGGGAGAGATATTGATGAGGGTTAAAAGTTACAGGTGAAACTCGAAAAATTAGAATATCGTGCAAAAGTTCATTAATTTCAGTAATTCAACTTAAAAGGTGAAACTAATATATTATATAGACTCATTACAAGCAAAGTAAGATATTTCAAGCCTTTATTTGATATATTTTTTATGATTATGGCTTACAGCTTATGAAAACCCCAAATTCAGAATCTCAGAAAATTAGAATATTGTGAAAAGGTTCAGTATTGTAGGCTCAAAGTGTCACACTCTAATCAGCTAAACACCTGCAAAGGGTTCCTGAGCCTTTAAATGGTCTCTCAGTCTGGTTCAGTTGAATTCACAATCATGGGGAAGACTGCTGACCATCATTGACACCCTCCACAAGGAGGGAAAGCCTCAAAAGGTAATTGCAAAAGAAGTTGGATGTTCTCAAAGTGCTGTATCAAAGCACATTAATAGAAAGTTAAGTGGAAGGGAAAAGTGTGGAAGAAAAATGTGCACAAGCAGCAGGGATGACCGTAGCCTGGAGAGGATTGTCAGGAAAAGGCCATTCAAATGTGTGGGGGAGCTTCACAAGGAGTGGACTGAGGCTTCAAATGTCGTGATTCCTCTTGTCAAGCCGCTCCTGAACAACAAACAACGCCAGAAGCGTCTTACCTGGGCTAAAGAAAAAAAGAACTGGTCAGTTGCTCAGTGGTCCAAAGTCCTCTTTTCTGATGAGAGCAAATTTTGCATCTCATTTGGAAACCAAGGTCCCAGAGTCTGGAGGAAGAATGGAGAGGCACACAATCCAAGATGCTTGAAGTCCAGTGTGAAGTTTCCACAGTCTGTGTTGGTTTGGGGAGCCATGTCATCGGCTGGTGTTGGTCCACTGTGCTTTATTAAGTCCAGAGTCAACGCAGCCGCCTACCGGACATTTTAGAGCACTTCATGCTTCCTTCAGCAGACAAGCTTTATGGAGATGCTGACTTCATTTTCCAGCAGGATTTGGCACCTGCCCACACTGCCCAAAAGTACCAAAACCTGGTTCAATGACCATGGTATTACTGTGCTTGATTGGCCAGCAAACTCGCCTGACCTGAACCCCATAGAGAATCTATGGGGCATTGCCAAAAGAAAGATGAGAGACATGAGACCAAACAATGCAGAAGAGCTGAAGGCCGCTATTGAAGCATCTTGGTCTTCCATAACACCTCAGCAGTGCCACAGGCTGATAGCATCCATGCCACGCGCATTGAGGCAGTAATTAATGCAAAAGGGGCCCAAACCAAGTACTGAGTACATATGCATGATTATACTTTTCAGAGGTCCAACATTTCTGTATTTAAAATCCTTTTTTTATTGATTTCATGTAATATTCTAATTTTCTGAGATTCTGAATTTGGGGTTTTCATAAGCTGTAAGCCATAATCATCAAAATTATATCAAATAAAGGCTTGAAATATCTTACTTTGCTTGTAATGAGTCTATTTAATATATTAGTTTCACCTTTTAAGTTGAATTACTGAAATTAATGAACTTTTGCACGATATTCTAATTTTTCGAGTTTCACCTGTAAATGTTGATTCAGTGTGTATATGTTGTGTTTTTCCTCTGTTGTGTTATTTTCTTTGAATCAATAAAAAATGTTAATTACGTATGTGTTCCTTTTTCCCATGATCACAGTGGCAAGGAGAACATGTGATTTGAGCAATAGCCTTTACTATATTGCACAGCTGGAATGTTGTATTGATCAATTAGCATCCAAGACAATAATTATCTGTTTTATAATGTTATTTTTAATACTTTCATTCCTTTTGGGAAACACGTGCATTTTGAAACAAATAGACTTACTGGAACTCAATACAAATATGGTACAACTAGGCTAAATGCACCACATAATGGCTTTTTTTTCTGGTCATAAATTTGATCATGATTGAAAAAATACATTTATTTTTATTGCATATTGATGGAGTTTGTTTTGGCTGTTTTGATCTGTTTTTAAGAGTTTTGTAGGGAACATCTCACTGAAATAATTAACTAGGTGTCTCTAATGATATACCCCTCTAGATACCCCTCATTGCAACCTTATGTGAAATATTTACGTTAAGTCATTGTCAATTGATCATCAAATATATTACACAGCCAAACAATATTGCATGGCTGGGTGTTTGTTTTTTCAACTGTGCACAAAATGTAATTTTTATTTAACCTTTTACTATGATTTAAAAGTTCTTCATGTTAAGCTTGACTTTGCTTATGGTGTGCAAGATATATATCTTAAAATTTTCACCTGACTAAGAGTGGTCATGAAGACATATAAATGACAATCTTAACCTTCATCAATCAACAGATGTCTGGGTTCTTCTTCCAGAAAAGGAAACATCAGGGATTCAGGCTCTAAAACTGCCCCACCATGTTTTGTTTGGGCAAGTTTCATACAGTTTGTCAGTCAGTTCACTTTTACTTAATCTAATTGTACAGGAAACTGAGACATAGATGCATCAAGAATTTTAGAGCTGTTTGAACATGTACCTGTTGGTCTGGCAAACGGTTAAGTTGGGTATTTTTGCCTCTGGGTGTTTACAGCACTGCCCCAACTTTCTGCTTTGTGCATACACTTAATCTGTCCTTAAAGCACATGTGTACATATTAACCACCAAACTGTTCACTTTGGCAGAGATCTAATCAGGTAGATTTGTTAAAAATAATTACTTGTTCCGGTCTGTAATAGGTTAATTAAGCTGCTGGAGTCATGACATCATGGATGAATAGACTTTGATTTTCCCTAATGCAGGAGTGGGGAACCTTTTTTCCATTAAGGGCCATTTGAGTATATATAAATTATTCACGGGCCATACAATTGCTTTCAATTTCTGATTGTGGGTTGAAATTAATGTACGCATTCCATTACATGCACAGACCAAAAACACTAAAATATTGTCTATTATACAATATTTTGTGTTGTTATCATTTAAAATTATTTTTAAACATTATTTGAAAGGAATTTTTTTTTCAGGTTAATTGAATCAAGGCCATTTTTTTCTTTTCAGATTATTTCTCAAAATGTCTCGCGGGCCGGGTAAAATTGTTTCGTGGGCCTTATACAGCCCTGAGGCCTGACGTTCCCCACCCTTTCCCTAAGGCGTACTGCACAGTAATAATTATATAAAATCAAATCACTTTATTGTCACTCAACCATATAAACAGGTGCAACAGTGGGTGAAAGTCTTGGGTGCAGTTCCAAGCAACATTTACATTTACATTTATGCATTTGGCATATGCTTTTATCCAAAGCGACTTACAGAGCCCTTATTACAGGGACAATCCCACCAGAGCAACCTGGAGTTAAGTGCCTTGCTCTAGGACACAATGGTGGTGGCTGTGGGGATCGAACCACCGAACCACATAGCAGTCATGACAGTGATGAGATATGTACCAATCTACAATAATTATTTACACATGTAATCAGTTGGGAATAAATATGTAGTAAGGTGTTGTATAGTGTTGTATTGGCATTCGGGCTGTTGGTTTGATAGTCAGGAGCCCGTGTGTTATTAAGAGAATGTATAAAGTATAAAGTCCAGTGTGAGACTAATAATGTGCAGTGTTGATGTGTATTGATTCTGAGAGATCAAAAGTAAAAAAGGCTGATTGGGAAAGAAGCTGTCATAAAGTTGGGTGGTCTGCCTGATGGTAGCAGTGAGAGCAAAAGAGATGGAGTTTGTTTTGGCTGTTTTGAACTGTTTTTATGAGTTTTGCAGGGAACATCTCACTGAAATAATTAACTAGGTGTCTCTGATGAAATACTCTTCTAGGTATCATAGCAACCTTATGTAAAATATTTACGTTAAGTCATTGTCAATTGATCTTTAAAGCTATCACACAACCAGAAAATATTGCACAGCTGGATGTTTTTTTTTTTTTTTACAGTATGTAAAATGTAATTTTTATTTAACCTTTTACTATGGTTGAAAAGTTTTGCATGTAAAGCTTGACTTTGCTTAAGGTGCACAATATCGGCCACGTCTTTAAATTACCACCTGTCTCCAAGTGGATGTGATGATATATAAATGACAGTCTTAACCTTATCAATCAACAGATGCCTGGGTCTGGATTAGTTCAGACTAGATTGCATTGCAGTAGACTATTATTACATGTATGACATTATTGATTTATGGAAAGACATCAACAACAAGTGTCTTTAACAGTCATGAAATCTTTGCTCTCCTCAAGGTAACATATGTTTACACAAAACCAGGGGCAGACAGAGCAGGTTTTCATTAAATGTCTGTATCAACATTGTCACTCCCTTTTACAAAAAATGTCCTCACCAAGAGAGAGACAATACAGAGAACTGACACTGCATACAATACAATGCAGCTTTACTTAGTTCTTAAGTCACACCTCCTGTTTGTAGAAGTGTGTGGGTGAACCAGCATACCATCATTACTTTTAAGTGAGGCATCCAAAATATTTAACATTTTGGAACAGCTACAACATGCACCTGGTGATCTTAACACGATTGCGACATGATTTTGGCAATAATGTAAAGCCTATTATCTTGTCTCTAAGTAAATATATATATTCTATTATTAAAAGCTTTTAAGACATGGGTCCAAAAAAAAGGTATGGAATAATTCAACATACACTGTGAAAAATGGATAATGATTTAAAAACGAATTTCCAGAACAAGAAAAACCATATCAGATACAATGACCACATTTGTATGCACTTAAGAAAATGGTTTAATCCAGGATTTCTGAAGTAAGGCGTTCTGAAACATCATGTAAACAATAATTTCTTTACGCAGTTTAAGACATTAAGAGAAAACGGTTTAAAACACATACGTTTCTCCAGAAGAACGCTGCTTATGTGGCCATGCAAACACATAAGTTGCATTTAACACATTTTTGTACACTGAGGGAATCCCGGATTTCTACATAAGAGTGGGATTCCGCTGCAAGTCAAGGAAACAAACACAGCAACAACTCTGGAATATCTGGAAATAAAGCAAAGCACAAAATAAAATATAAGTCTTCCTCTGATGCGATATTTGTTATTTACACAAGCGTTGTGGGGAAATTACGTTGTTGTTGTTGTGGAGAAAGCACTACATGCACAGACCAATCCTTTGTTTACAAAAATATCAGCGCATGAGGGGACAAGTTTTACCCACGGCTCTCGGCCTGCGGAATCACAGCAGTGCCTGATGTAGTGCTGATATAGGGCCATATCGCACTCTTGCTCATGTGATATTGCTTAAATAATACATATCTCAGAGGTCGAAGTCTGCAGATTTCAAATGAATGGTTTCCCCTGATGAAGTACAGCGTTCACAACTGACACGTCCGTAAAGAAAAGATGTCACATCTGTAACGCTTGTTTTTCTCCATTTATGTGAAAATGAATATATAAAATAACAATTTATAAAAAAAAATATTATTACATGTTTTTAGGAATGCCAACCCTTCTAAATGATGTGGCTATTATTATTTATGGATTGTGCATTTAAATTCACAGAGTTTTTACAAAGTGCGCGGTCACCTAAAGACTCGTGCCCATTTTTGTCACATCCATAGCACAAGCTCATTTCCCGATCTAAACTGGAAAACAAACTTGTCCTGATCTAAACTTTTCTGATATCTGGACTCTATCTGCAGTATATCAAACAATTTATAACATTTATACATTTTTTGATATACTGGTAATGAGTACTTTATATATGAAGTTAAATTTCAAATTTTCTCTGAAAATATCCCATCCATAACACTGGAATTGCCGTTAACATTTCCTTGCGCTTTTTAATTTGTTGAATAAGATGATTTTTGGTAGTTATAGAGCATATTGCTTTGCATGTGTCTCAATTTGAAGGCTGTTGTTAGGTAGGACCGAGGTATACCTCAGTAGGCAGCAGTATACCAAGCATCTTCAACTTATGAGGCTGCTATGACAGCACGCATTGCTTTCAACTGTTTTCAGTGTTTTCCACTGCTTACAAGCTTCATGCATAAACAGACTTTTCCTAATGATGTAATGCTCAGAGTTTTTCTTGACAGGACAGGTAATAAAAGGGCTGAAGTGGGGGAGTCACGTGGTGCCATTTGAGGGTTGGATGTGTGAATGGCAAGCTCTGCACACTTTGCTAGTTTTAATACTTTTTGTTTCATACTTGTGAGATTCGATACACCCTGTCCATAACTGTTCTTTAAAGACAATATGTCAAAGAATTCAAAATCCAAAATCAGTTTGGACAGTGAAAGATTCAGCATCAACCGTTGAAATTGCGCTTTTTAATTTGTTGAATGAGATGATTTTTGGTAGTTATAGAGCGTATTGCTTTGCATGTGTCTCAATTTGAAAGCTGTTGCTAGGTAGGACCGAGGTATACCTCTGTAGGCAGCAGTATACCAAGCATCCTCAACATAGAAATATCTTGGATGGAATTCATAGGACAAACGGAAGCAGAACATATCATGGTTGCTATGACAGCACACATTGCTTTCAACCCTCAGAGTGAGAAGTGTATCTCTGAGATAAACTTTAGAAGATTGACAACAATGTAGAGAGAAAATAACATGGATTTTGCAGCTGTACTTTTATATTTACTTTATAATCATTTATTTTACATAAAATATTACTATTATTATTATTACATATATATTTTACATCTGTCTTCTGAGGTACTTCAACTTGGAAATTAACATTACTTGCATTTAAAAAATGTTTGGTAAATCTGCATATTTTTTGTAAATAAATTATGTTCATTTACATTGACACAAAGAATTGTGGGTTTTCGGTACCAACGAAGGATACACCTTCTGCATCCTCTATATTCCTGTGAAAGATCACATTCGAAGGCCGCATTCGAAGTGTCCTACTTGCTGTCCTGCTCTGTGATGCTTGTGGCCAACAAATGTGACCACTGAAGCACGCAGCTTTCAAAATGAGACACAGCTAATGTCTCTTGGAGATCTTTAAAATACATACACTGAATAAAGTGTCCAGTATAGACTAAATACGAACACTTTCAAATTAGTATCATAAAAACAGAAATGTGCAGGTAGAAGTGTGAGATTTGGGGCGCATCTAAAGTGATGACGTAATGTGTAATGCAGTATGATTTGAGGAAGGTATTGTAGTGCAATTAAAAAGCATAGATGAGTATGCAAATAGGATACCAGCTTAAAAACATGTATTTTTACAGTAGTAGCAGTAGCAGTAATGTATTAATATATATATATTCAATTATAAAAGAATCTTGCACTAATGTCTTAATTTGATATGATACCTTCACCTGCCACAAGGATATTTTTACCCCAAAACCAAGAGGCACAGTAAAAGCAGGCTCTCATTCTGTGACTCTTCTAGAGATAAGACATAACAGGCAATGCAGTCTTTGCATAATAAAGATATTTAAAATGGTTAACAGACACTGTCCATGTATATGCATAAGAAGAGAATGCATGTGAAAGGCGATGTGGGCTGATAAAACCTAAGAACATGATTTATTGTTGTTTTGAACTCTTACAGTATGCTTGACTGAAATAAAATAATTACAGATTGCTCTACTGCTGTCTGAAATGTCACAGGAAAAAAAATTGCCAGCCTTTAGTGTTTTTTACGCAATATCCACATTTCGAGTTAAAGACACAACATTAGGCAACACTTTACAAAAACCTTCCATTTATTAGCATTACATAACTACAGTAGTTAACGTGAACTAACATAAAATAAACATGTATTAATCTTGTTTCATGTTAATTTCAACAAAACTAATACATTTTTAAAGTTGTGTTTGTTACTATTAGTTAGTGCATTATGAACTAACATTAACTAACAATGAACAATTGTATTTTTTTTTTTTAAACTAACATTAACAAAATAAATCATATTATATTATTCATGGTTAGTTCATGATACCTAATGCATTAACTAATGGCAACAAATGGACAGTTTTACCCAAAATCCATCTGCTGACTTGCTTTTTTACATATATGGTTAAACACATTAGGAGTTTAGTTCTTATGGCTGGTATGTGCTTATTGGGCTAGTGTGAATGCATGACAATAAGGAGAGACATTCCTTCATTCGGCTGCAGGACATTTGATGTATCTCTATCGACAGAGGGGAGTGTTCCTGAGGGTGGGGTTTGGCCCTGTAAGATCAGTATAATAACCAGTGAAAAGGAAGGAAGCATGCTCAGTTTTTCCACTGAGTGTTTGCATTGTGCTTGACTTACTTCAACCCTTAATCATCAGGAAACTGGCCACAGCCTCATTCCAACTTGAACTTCCAGACCACAGACACAGAGGTAAGTAAAGTTTGAGTAAATGTGAATCTTTAGCATTTTCTGATAACAACCTAAAGGTGTGTATTGCGGTTTGTTTAAAGATAGAGGTGATACACTGCAAAAACTGAATGAGCTAAAGATATCTTATCCAATTGTTTTTAACATAAATCTAACAAATGTTAGTTAACAAGAAAAAGTCATTTGTCTAGGGTGTATGGAAATAATTCAAGGTATATTCTGAATACAAGTCTCATAGAATTGTGCCTCTAAAGTACACAACTTGTTTTAGGATGTTTGGTTCTTTTTACTGGAAGACAAAAAACTGATTAAGAAAATTGTTTTTTTGTAGTCTACCCACATGTAAGGCATTGCAAACTGCCTTTTTGTTTCATGTAAATGGAGTGTCTTTGCCACAATATATGCAATGTGTTAAACTTTTGTAAATTGTTCCACCACACCTAGCAATAAAGAAGACTAGGAGCATAAAATGCCCTGCCCCAATGAAAGGGTAATTCTTTAACACAAGAAACTTGTTATGATGCAGTAACATTAGAAGTGTTGCAATACATAAAGTCTCCTGACTCCTAGTCTTCCTATGTATTAGCTACACTGACACTTCAGTTTGCTTGGCACTTGATAGTTATGGGGAAAATCAATGAGCTGTCCACATAGAATTACAGAAGAAGTCATAAACATTCAGACATGCATACACTCACTGAGCACTTAATTAGGAACACTATGTCCTAATAAAATGCCTGACGTGGTATTCGGCTGTTGAAGCCAATCCACCTTATGTTTAAACGTGTTGTGCATTCTGAGATGCTATTCTGCTTACTACAATTGTACAGAGTGGTTATTGGAGTTACCATAGTCTTTCTGTCAGCTCAAACCAGTCTGGCTATTCTCTGTTGTCCTCTCTCATCAACAAGGCATTTCCGTCCGCAGAACTGCCACTCACTGGATGTTTTTTTGTTTTTGGCACTATTCTGAGTAAACTCTAGAGACTGTTGTGTGTGAAAATCACAGGAGATCAGCAGTTACAGAAATAGTCAAACCAGCCCATCTGGCACCAACAATCATGTAACTGTCGAAATTGCTGAGATCACATTTTTCCCCACTCTGATGATTGATGTGAACATTAACTGAAGCTTCTGACCCGTATCTGCATTGCAATGCTGCCACATGATTGGCTGATTAGATAATCGCATGAAGAAGTAGGTGTCCTAATAAAGTGCTCAGTGAGTGTATATTGTATATGTAATCCATTATTGTTTAAGTTATTAAACACCTAATCAGTTAATTAGGTTATTAATCACCATAATCAGTTGCATGAAAATTCATGGTTATAGTTTTAATTAGTATAATGCTGTAAACACAATCAATCCCATATTTCATGTGTATTTGTGTTATAATATACAATTTAACAGTGTCACCATGCATAGGCGTTTTAATGTATTAGAACTATGATTGCGTATTACAAAGTGTATTATAAAACAAACTTATATGGCATGTAAGAATGGCTTCATAGAAAGTGTAACTGAAGTAGTAGTCTTATGGTGCGTTCACATACAACGTGAAGCAAGCGTTACACAAGGCATGATTACATACGACGTCAATGCAAAGATGTGATAAATAGACGCGACTCGCCGGACGGCGCGAATGAAGCGACTCGAACATGCGAAATCGCTTCATTCGCGTATTAAGTAGATATTGCGTAGAAATTTGCTTGACGTGTTGTCGCGAAAGCCTATCAGCATTGAGATTGTCCGGATGTCCAGAAGAAATCTTCTGCTACTACGTCAGTGACATCCGGACAATCTCAAAATTGATAGGCTTTTATGACAACACATCATGCGGATATCTCGCTCGAGTTGAAAAATGTAAACTCCCAGTCCGGTATTCGCATCTTTGCATTGACTTTGTATGTAATCGTGCCTCGCGTTTTTATGTGAACGCATACTATACTATACATACAGTACTATACTGAGTGCTATTGTAGGGTTATGTAAAAGCTTGATTTTTGCCTCAGCTCCTCATTTTAACTTCAATGTTAATGCCTCTGTTATGGTAGGCTAACAGCCTTCAGGTTTCATAAGTCCTTTTTATGCCACTGTGCATTCTTGGAATTTAAAATATCTTTGGACTGGAGGGGCAGTCCAAGTGCAGAAACTCTGATTATTCATGGCTGACTGCAGTGGTGATGAGACTTCAAAGAAAAGAAAAGGTTACATAAAATACTCAATGTTAACACAATGTTTTATGGTTTTAATTTTAAGATTTTACATGAATTGTAGTCAAAGACTGGAAGAAAATATAACCATTTAGAGCATATTTTGTACACAGCGACATTACAATTAGATATGCTACAGTAGTATTGATTAAATAGTAAGTTTCAATCACATGCCTCCCATTCCACCAATAATTACCATGCTTTAAATGGTAGATTTATTCTATTATTCATATTTGTCTTATTTGTATCATTGAATCTCTAACTATACCAGATTTTGTGCATGATTGTGTAACTGACAAGTGAAAAGCCTTTGTCTGAAACACTGATTCTATATATCTTGTCTTTGATAATGTTTTTAAGAGGACAACAGAATCCTGTATTTCCAGTTTTCCAGTGCTTACAAAGTTCCTCCTTAAACAGACTTTTCCAAATGATGTAATGCTCAACGAGTTTTTCTTGGCAGGACAGGTAATAAAAGGGCTGAAGTGGGGGAGTCACGTGGTGCCATGTAAGGGTCGGATGTGTGAATGCCGAGCTCTGCGCACTTTGCTAGATTTACTGGTGAGATTCGATACACCCTGTCCATAACTGTTCTATGAAGACAATATGTCAACGATTTCAAAATCATCGGG
Organism: Xyrauchen texanus; assembly: GCF_025860055.1. Taxonomy (NCBI): domain Eukaryota; kingdom Metazoa; phylum Chordata; class Actinopteri; order Cypriniformes; family Catostomidae; genus Xyrauchen; species Xyrauchen texanus. The sequence continues at coordinate 10,720,529 of NC_068301.1, forward strand.
CTCTGGAGACATAAAAAAAAAACTAACGTGCTCAACCTGATACTTCTGACAAGGCTTCATGGACTCAATTTGAGTGGACTCAATATGGACAGTGCAGTGAAAGATTCAGAGTCAACTGTTGAACATGTCGGTAATGCTGGCCAAGGTCGTTGCTGACTTGGAGGAACTTGCTGTAATACGTCGATTGCTCAACACCATGGAGATGAAATTCTCTGAGTTGGTTACAAGAGTGGGGGACATCGAGAAACGGATTGATTATCTGGAGTCATCAGAGAGGGAATTAGCTGCTAATCCACTAGCGATCAAGACAGAAAAGTTGGAAGACCTTGAGAATCATAACTGCTGAAACAACATCCGAATTGTTGCACTTCCTGAAGGAGAAGAAGGCCAAAATATGGTGAAATTCCTAGACAAGCTCTTCCAGAGTCTGCTTGACATAACAGGCCATAAGCTGGAAATCGAGCAAGCTCACAGGGTTCCGGCTCGGAGGTCCACCGAGGGAGACAGGCCCCAATCAATTCTGGCTAAATTTCTGAGATCATCCGATAAAGATCTTGTGTTACGTGAGGAGTAAAGGAAGGCTGGTTCTGCTAGTGGCTGGAGCTTGTTTAGTGGAGGAACACACCTTTGGGTCAGTTATGTGGATGAATCTACATGCTCTTTGTGCTTATGCCTCATATTGGCTGGATTTTGTTTTATAGATTATTTTCTGTTGTGTAATTCTGTCTCACAAAATTTTTATAAACGCACCGGACTTGAGCAATCTGATGGCTCAGATGTTGCGGGGGCTCTTGTAAGCATACAGTGACTGTTTGAGTTTAGATTTAGGTTAATGCGCACGTTTTAATTTTTTCTGGTTTTGTTTTTGTACTAGGGGATGTTTGGGGTTTGTTTGCTCTAATGTTGCAATGTGGAATTTATAATTTAGTTTTTATCTATTTTTTGTAATATGTCAAGATGTCAAATGTTAATATGAGTTGATTGTCTCTCTCCACGTGGAATGTGAATGGGTTGGGGCACCCCATAAAAAGAAGGAAGGTTATTTATTTTCTTAATCGTAAGAAATATGATATAGTGTTTCTTCAAGAAATGCATCTTTCCAAACAGGAAGCTGAAAAATTTGGGTAGATATGAGGTGGACATGTTTTCTTTAGTGCTGGCTCAAGTAAGAGCAGGGGAGTCATTCCATTGATAAGTAAGCATCTACAATTCAAATGTGTCAAACAGATTAAAGATAAATTAGGAAGAGTCATTATTGTTTTAGCAGAAATTCTGGCATTCAGGGGCAAAGGTTGATTTTGGCTAATATTTACACACCTAATGCTGATGATCAGGGCTTCTTTAAAGATCTTTTTATTTTATTTATTAGTTTATTTGTCAGGGACAATGCAGCGCACATTATTACATACATAATTATCATAGGCAAAGCCATAACAAAATGTGTAAATGTGTTGCATAAAAGGTTTCTAGCCAATAGGCTAATTTGCAACCCCAGTCCCTGGTCAGGCCTTTCTAAAAAACATATACCTAAACATGGCGTAGATTACACAATCATGCATCAAATACATTATAAACACTAACATTGACATTTTACACAATCCCGACCACATTACACAAAACAACACATCACATCCAGCACAGACAAAAATGACTCAATGTCCACATATTTGATTTTCTTTCAGCCAGTGTTTCACCTTTCTATTAAATGTTTTCAGATCAGTTTCTGTTTTTATTTCTGTTGGTAAATCATTCCAAAAATGGGTCCCTATCACTGAAAAACTTGACTGGCCAAAAGTGGTTTTGTGCCCCTCTGCTATGCAGTTGCCACCCGCTGCTCTCCTAGTGGCAACTCTCCTTGTGTTTATTTTTGTCACAAAAGGACAGAGTACGGCTGGAGCTAGATTATTTGTGCATTTAAAAATCAGCTTAAGAAAAGAAAACTTAATAAAACTATCAAAATCTAAAAGCTTGTATTTCTGTACAATTAAACAGTGATGCCACATAATTGGTTTCTGATCCATAATTTTCAGTGCTTGTTTGTATAATGATATGATGGATTTGACTGTTGTCTGGGAGGCTTGGCCCCATATAGTAACACAATAAGATAAATGAGAGAGTATCATAGCATGAAAAAACAGCAAAGCTGCCTTGACAGGTACAGGTGAAACTCGAAAAATTAGAATATCGTGCAAAAGTTCATTAATTTCAGTAATTCAACTTAAAAGGTGAAACTAATATATTATATAGACTCATAACAAGCAAAGTAAGATATTTCAAGCCTTTATTTGATATAATTTTGATGATTATGGCTTACAGCTTATGAAAACCCCAAATTCAGAATCTCAGAAAATTAGAATATTGTGAAAAGGTTCAGTATTGTAGGCTCAAAGTGTCACACTCTAATCAGCTAAACACCTGCAAAGGATTCCTGAGCCTTTAAATGGTCTCTCAGTCTGGTTCAGTTGAATTCACAATCATGGGGAAGACTGCTGACCTGACAGTTGTGCAGAAAACCATCATTGACACCCTCCACAAGGAGGGAAAGCCTCAAAAGGTAATTGCAAAAGAAGTTGGATGTTCTCAAAGTGCTGTATCAAAGCACATTAATAGAAAGTTAAGTGGAAGGGAAAAGTGTGGAAGAAAAATGTGCACAAGCAGCAGGGATGACCGTAGCCTGGAGAGGATTGTCAGGAAAAGGCCATTCAAATGTGTGGGGAGCTTCACAAGGAGTGGACTGAGGCTGGAGTTACTGCATCAAGAGCCACCACACACAGACGGGTCCTGGACATGGGCTTCAAATGTCAAATGTCTTACCTGGGCTAAAGAAAAAAAGAACTGGTCTGTTGCTCAGTGGTCCAAAGTCCTCTTTTCTGATGAGAGCAAATTTTGCATCTCATTTGGAAACCAAGGTCCCAGAGTCTGGAGGAAGAATAGAGAGGCACACAATCCAAGATGCTTGAAGTCCAGTGTGAAGTTTCCACAGTCTGTGTTGGTTTGGGGAGCCATGTCATCGGCTGGTGTTGGTCCACTGTGCTTTATTAAGTCCAGAGTCAACGCAACCATCTACCGGGACATTTTAGAGCACTTCATGCTTCCTTCAGCAGACAAGCTTTATGGAGATGCTGACTTCATTTTCCAGCAGGACTTGGCACCTGCCCACACTGCCAAAAGTACCAAAACCTGGTTCAATGACCATGGTATTACTGTGCTTGATTGGCCAGCAAACTCGCCTGACCTGAACCCCATAGAGAATCTATGGGGCATTGCCAAAAGAAAGATGAGAGACATGAGACCAAACAATGCAGAAGAGCTGAAGGCCGCTATTGAAGCATCTTGGTCTTCCATAACACCTCAGCAGTGCCACAGGCTGATAGCATCCATGCCACGCCGCATTGAGGCAGTAATTAATGCAAAAGGGGCCCAAACCAAGTACTGAGTACATATGCATGATTATACTTTTCAGAGGGCTGACATTTCTGTATTTAAAATCCTTTTTTTTTATTGATTTCATGTAATATTTTAATTTTCTGAGATTCTGAATTTGGGGTTTTCATAAGCTGTAAGCCATAATCATCAAAATTATATCAAATAAAGGCTTGAAATATCTTACTTTGCTTGTAATGAGTCTATATAATATATTAGTTTCATATTTTAAGTTGAATTACTGAAATTAATGAACTTTTGCACGATATTCTAATTTTTCGAGTTTCACCTGTATATGGTGCCTAATCATTCTAAAACAGTTTAGGTTTGTCCGGACAGTCTTACAGAGTTTATTAATGTGTATATTGAATTTGAGTTGGGAATCCAGAATAATACCTAAAAATCTAAATTCCTCAACTTCCTCTATTGCTTCTTCATCTATTTTAATAGTACATTTAGCTTTTCCTCTAATTGAGAAGCACATAGATACCGTCTTTTTGATGTTAAGCGTCAGATAATTTTCTTTAAGCCATTGGGATATACCCTCCATTTCCTTGGTCAGGGTCTCTGCTACTATAGTTGGTATCCTAGCTGATGCATAAATTACTGTATCATCAGCATACATTTGGCAGTTGGCTGACTGACAGCATGTAGGTAAGTCGTTTATATATAGACTAAAGAGCAGAGGCCCCAAAATGGAGCCCTGTGGAATACCCATTGTGGATTGTAATGATGTTGAGAGTTCGGTGTTTATTTTAACACGTTGCTCTCTATGCTCCAGATATGAAGCAAACCAACCAATGGCATGTTCAGAGAAGTTGAAGGTGGTAAGTTTATTCAAGAGTATGTTGTGGTTCATGGTGTCAAAGGCCTTTTTTAGGTCTATAAACACAGCTCCCACAACATTACCCTTGTCCAACTTACTCTTAATTTTCTCGGTAAGATAACAATTAGCCATTTCTGTAGAATACCCTGCTCTAAATCCAAACTACTTGGAGTTGATAAGTTTATTACCTTCAAAATGTTCTACTAACTGTTCCATGATAATTTTCTCTACAATTTTGGATAAAACCGGCAGTATTGAGATTGGCCTATAGTTGCTTACTTGGTTCTTTGCACCAACCTTGAAAATCGGTGTAATGATAGCTTGTTTCCAACTTTGTGGGAATTTGCCCACTCTGATGGAAAGATTTACAAGGTGGGTTACAGGTTTAATCAAGGCAGAGCAGTAAGTTGTAATAAAAGCAGTATCCAACCCAAACACATCCTTTGCCTTAGATTTATTTAATTTATTAATAATTGTATGTACTTTTTCCTGACTAACCTCTTTAATGTGAAAAAGATCTGATTGATCAAACTTTGTAGTCTGTGAGAGGGTTGCTGGTTCAAAAGTCTCAGCAAGCTCCTCCACAGACTGAATAAAGAATTTATTGAATTAATTTGCAATAGCTGAATTGTTAGTGCTGATAACTCCATTCACTTCCAACTCAGCTATTGTTTTTTGTTGACTAGGCTTAAGTTTAGTAAGGCTATTGAGGTGCTTCCAAAGGGATGCACTATTTCCTTCCGATTCCTCAATCAATTGCATAAAATAAGCTGTCTTTGCTTTACGCAATTCTCTGACTATTGCATTTCTCAATCCTTTAAAGTTTAGGAAATCAATATTTGTTTTGGAGAGATGTTGAAGGGATGTTGCAAGCCGCTGGCACGCCTCATGATATAATATTGGGACAAGACTTTAATCTTTTGATGGACCCAGTCCTTTATCATAGTGAAGCAAAAGTGTGTAAGCCCCCTAGAGCAACAGTGACACTTAACAGGACGTGTAAATATCTTGGCATTACAGATATTTGGAGACTTTTAAACCCATCTGGTAGGGACTATACATTTTTTTCATCAGTCCATAAGATTTATTCTAGAATATATATTTTTATACATATATAAGTCCCTCATTTCATCTGTTGTTGATTGTTCAATTGGAAACATAGTTTAGAGTTTAGAGGTGTTGCCAAATACGGAGAAAAAAAAAATCATATATTTGGTGCTCTAATATATCCCTTTTGCAAAATCATGTGTTCCAACAAATGCTAAAGGCTGAAATCAATGTCTATATGGAGACCAACTGGACCTCAGTATCCTCTGTGGGCATGGCTTGGAAGGCACTTAAGGTGGTTCTTAGGGGTCAGATCATGCTGTATGCCTCATTCATCAAAGAATCCAATAAATTGGAAGGGAATATATAAAGTGCAGAAGCAGAGCTGAAGCACAAAATGTCATCTGATGGCCTCAGATAATTGACCCAATTGAAATACAGATATAATAGTATTTTGTCATGGAAGGTGAAGTTTTAGCTATTCAGGGTAAGACAGTCATATTTTGAGTCTGGAGACAAAGTAGGGGAGCTTTTGGCTAGATATATACAGCAGAGACAGTCTTTTTCTACCATTCCCTCAGTGAAATCTGCTGGTGGGGAAATATTTACCACAGCCATTGATATTAATAATGCTTTTAAGGTATTTTATCTTGATCTCTATAGTTCTGTGTCTTCATCTGTATCCCGAGAACTTAGAAAAGGAAATCTACTAATGAAGACATTAGAAACTTTGTGGAACCATTGGAACTCCCTAAATTGAGGAATGAGCAAAAACATTATCTTGATTCTGAAAAAACTTAGAGGAGCTTGGCGAGGTACTTAAGGCCTTGACTACGTGCAAGGCTCTGGGGCCAGATGGCTTTGCTGCTGAATTTTTTAGTTCTTATGCTACAGAACTGGCTCCTCTTTTGTTAGAAGTTTATATGGAATCATTAAAGAATGGAAAGCTTCTGCCAACCATAACACAAGCCCGGTTCAGTCTGATTCTTAAAAAGACAAAGATCCAAGTGAGTGTAAGAGTTACCATCCAATTTCCCTGATCCAGCTAGATGTAAAAATATTGTCAAAAATTCTGATTTTTGTAAAGTTTAACAGATTAAGTAAAGTTATGACACCTCTTACATATACAGATCAGGTGGGGTTTATTCAGGTCTGCAGCTCTTCTGATAACATTAGGCATGTCATCAATATTAAGTGGTCAGTGGCAAATGATCAGACTCCGGTTGCGGCCATCTCACTTGGTGTTTGATATTGTAGAATGGGATTATCTTTTTAAGATTTTGGAAATATAGAGGTTCAGGAATACTTTTACTGGATGGATTAAGTTACTTTATAGACACCCGGTAGCAGCAGTACAAACAAATGGATACATTTCAGATTATTTTACTCTGGATAGGGGCACCCGGCAAAGCTGCCCTCTTTCCCCATTATTGTTCTGTCTTGCACTGGATCCATTAGCAGCCGCAACAGGAAAGGAAGATGAGGGGTGGTAGTGGGAGGTGTGGCACATAATCTTTTGCTTTAAGCAGATGATATTTTATTATTCGTCTCCGACCCTACTAGATCAATGCCTTGCTTCCATAGAATTATTCATTCCTTTTCTAAGTTCTTGAGATACAGAGTCAATTAGTCTAAATCCGAAGCTTTGGATCTGACAGCATACTTACATTTACATTTACATTTATGCATTTGGCAGACGCTTTTATCAAAAGCGACTTACAGTGCACTTATTACAGGGACAATCCCCCCGGAGCTACCTGGAGTAAAGTGCCTTGCTCAAGGACACAATGGTGGTGGCCGTGGGGATTGAACCAGCGACCTTCTGATTAACAGTTATGTGCTTTAGCCCACTACCACCACCACACCGCATACTGCCCTGTATGGCTTACCAGCCAGGCACATTCCAATGGCCCAAAGAGGGCATTAAGTATTTGGGTATTTTATTTCCAGCAAATTTGTCTGATTTAGTTAGAGTTAATTTTGACCCCTTAATAAAAAGGTTTTCGAGCGATGTGGGCCGGTGGGCTTCATTACATTTATCTATGATTGGAAAGGTTAATGCTATTAAAATGAATTGTATTCCAAAATTCAACTACCTGCTACAATCTCTCCCTGTAGATGTCACCTCTCTTATTTCAAGCAATTTGATAGCATAGCGAAGTCCTTAATTTGGAATGGTTTTAATAAGTTACATAAGCTGCTAGACAAAGATGGGCTAGGCCTACACAAGATTTAGATTTTTTATTATGCATTCTGTCTCAGAAATGTGGCTCATTAGTCGCTTCCACCTGAGAGTGCCCCTCCCTGGTTTTGTGTTGAACAGGAAATTATTGCCCCTATTTTGCCATTGCAAAGCCTTTCTATCAAACTAATCAGAGAAGTTAAGTTACACCTTGTCATCTCGCATTTGCACTTGGTATGGACAAAAGTGTCCACAGTTTTTATATCGGACCTTTATTTAAATATTGCCTCAAGCCCCCTTTAAGCTCCCTTTCTGCTGGTCAGACTGGATTGTGAGGGGGGTTACTAAACTTGGTGACATATATGAGAGTGGAGTGTTAAGGTCTTTTGAAAATTTGGTTAAATGTTTTGGGATTCCCAGATCTCAGTTCTATAGGTATTTACAGCTCCGCCACATACTCAATATTGATTTTGGGAGTAGCACACACACCCCTAAATTGGCAGATACTCTAGGAGAGGTAAGTACTGCTTTTGGAAAAGGTCATGAGGCATCAGTGTAATACTCCCTGCTAATTCAGAGTCTGGGGGACGGAGCTTCAAATTCTCTCAAGAGATTATGGGAGAAAGATTTAAATTTGGTATTGGAGGAGGGAGTGTGGGCTAGGATTCTAAAAAATGTCAAGTCTGCATCTAGAGATGCAAGGGTTCACCTATCGCAATTCAAGATTTTACATAGAGTCTATTGGACCCCCTATAGATTGTATAGGCTTGGTCTTAAAGACACACCCACCTGCCGGCAATGCCAATCAGTGGATGTAGACACAACCCATGTTTGGGGGTGTGTTAAGATCCAAGAATTTTGGTTGAAGGTTCGAAGATTTATATGTGACGTTTGGGCACTCAAATTTCATTCTGCCCCAGACTCTGTATTTTGGACGAAGGGGCATACATGAATTTGGGGGATAAGCATATAAAAAATTGGGTTCTGACGAGCATTATGATTGGCAGGCAAATTATTTTAAGGGGATGGAAGGCAGATGGAGCGCCCTCATTTCCGGAGTGGAAAATGTCAAGCAGAAGGTTGGGGGTTCAGAATTTGTTTGATAAGTGGGGCAATTACTAAGTGTTTTTGGGGGACTCTCGGGGAGGGGCTGTGGAGAGAGATGTTTAGTTGTAATTATATATGATTTTTATATCCATTTTTTATTTTATTTTATTAAAGGATTAGACGTAGTGTGGGAAAGGAGGACACAGGAACTGGGTTCTTCAACTCAAAGGTAAGTTTTTAATAAAAAAACTTAAAGGGCTTTTCAGCACAACACTCTTCAGTTATCAACACAGCCGCTTTCTCTCTCTCTGGATGAATGCTCGACCACTCCCCTGCTGCCACAATGTTTTTTTCTTTTTTTGTGTATTCTATTTGGGACCACAGGGGTGTTCATTGGGGGTCAGGGTGGGATTGGTGATGGCTGAGGGGGAGGGGTATTGGGGGGTTAAATGTTGAGTCATATGTATATATGTTGTATTTTTTAATTTGTTATATGTTTATGAATCAATAAAAATGTAAAGTGGAAAATAAAATGGCTGAAGTGTGAATATGTACAAGCTTTCATTGTTGAGCTAAGCACAAGCTTTAAGAGAATAGTTATAATAAGTACTTCAAATTAGCATGGTTTTGCGATATAGATTGCTGAGTATAATGTTGCCATTTCCTTCTGTTTATACAGTAAACAAAACATATAGCTAACTTAAGTGTATCCATCTAGACAACTATTTAAATGCACAACTAATACCTTTTACATTTGCCTTATGTAATCCACAGGCCCAGGTGCAAGAAAAATCCACTTAAAATATGCAAGCTCGGGAAAATTGTAATTCTCGGGGAACAGTAGCTGGAGTGTTCCTTGAACATTTGAATGAACCCATCACAATATACCAAGCCAATAAGAAGTGTTTGCTGAATTCAGGAACATGTTTGGCACTGTTAGAAGCCCAAGCTGCAACTGGAGGAATTATTGATCCCATCAAAAACAGACAGCTCTCTGTCGAAGATGCAGTCAGAGAAGGAATTGTGGGACGAGAAATAAAAGAAAAACTTCAGTTTGCAGAGAAGGCCATCAGTGGTTACATAGATCCTTACACCAAACAACAAATCTCACTGTATCAGGCCATGCAGAAGGATGTCATCCCAAAAGAATATGGCATTAGATTACTTAAAGCACAGATCTCCGCCAAGGGGATCTATGATCCTATTGAAAAATGCTACATAACAGAGGAGCAAGCTTGTGAGAGGGGTCACTATGATAAAGATATATTCAGAGACCAAATGGATGTTCTAAAAGTGTTCTATGACCCAAACTCTCAGGAAAAACTCACCTATCCATTATTGATGGAGAAATGCACTGTAGATCCAGAAACAGGTTTGCTGCTGTTCCCAATTTACTTCACGTTCAAAGGCCTTCGCAGAGGTATAACCTCCAGTGAGCTCCTGGCATCAAAAATAATTGACCAACAAACATATGAAAATCTGCAAAAGGGCAAGAAAACCACCCAGGATGTGATGCTAATAGAGACAGTGAAAGAATATCTAGAAGGTAAAGGGAGCATTGGGGGAATAGCTGTGCTCTCCTCTAATAAGAAAATGAGCATCTATCAGGCAATGAGACAAGGATTAATCATGCCTGGTTCTGCTTTGATTCTGCTAGAAGCCCAGGCAGCAACTGGATTCATGATTGATCCAGTATTAAATAAGACTTTCAGTGTAGATGATGCCATTAAACAAAAACTTGTAGGACCAGAGTACCATGCAAAATTGCTTGCAGCAGAACGTGCAGTCACTGGTTACAATGACCCATACACAGGTAAAACCATTTCCCTTTTTCAAGCTCTAAAGAAGGAACTGATTGTGAAGGAGCATGGGATCCGTTTGCTCGAGGCACAAATTGCAACTGGTGGAATTATTGATCCAATAAACAGTCACAGAGTTCCCATGGATGTAGCATACAAGCGTGACTTCTTTGACGAGGAAATTAACGCTATTCTTGAGGATCCTGGAGATGACACTAAAGGATTCTTTGACCCAAACACAAAGGAAAATCTTACATACCTGCAACTGCTGAGTCGTTGTGTCATTGACCCCTCAACAGGACTCACATTGCTGCCCATTGAGGATCAATCGGTCAATCTCAATCACACATTCATTGGCTATGACATCAAAAACATCTTCAAGGAGGTGAGGGTAAAAGTGACATGTGGGAAGTACATAGGAATGACTGTTTCACTCTGGGAATTACTCATGTCAGAATATTTCATTGAAGAGCAAAGGCATGATATCATCTGTCAATACAGAAACAGAACACTCACAATTGATATGATAGTCACCAAAGTCCTGGAGGTAATTAAACAATCAGTTAAAACAGCCAATGTAATTTTTGAAGGCATAAGGGAAAAGGTGAGTGCAACCCAGCTTTTCGAGGCAGATATCATCACTGAGAATGATCTTGAAGATCTAAAAATAGGAAAAATTACTGTAAAAGATGTTACAGAGAATGAATCAGTGCAAACATACCTACAAGGAAAACCAAGCATTTCTGGTGTGCTTCTTCCAGACTCCCAACTCATGTCAATCTACCAGGCCAGACAAAAAGGAATTCTAAGGCCAGGAACATCACTCATTCTGCTGGAGGCCCAAGCAGCAACAGGATTCATTATTGATCCAATTGCTAATCAAAAGTTTGCCGTCGATGATGCTGTGAAGGCACGGGTGGTAGGGGTTGATCTTCATGCAAAGCTTTGCTCAGCAGAGAAGGCAGTGATGGGTTACCACGATCCTTACACTGGTAATAAAATCTCATTGTTTCAGGCAATGCAGAAAGATTTAATTGTAAAAGATCATGGCATTCGTCTGCTGGAGGCCCAGATTGCCACAGGGGGCATTATTGATCCGGTAAATAGCCATCGCATTCCAGTTCATACAGCTTACAAACGGGGATACTTTGATACTGAAATGAAACAGATTCTCGACAATCTGACTGATGACACAAAAGGATTCTTTGACCCAAACACTCATGAAAACCTTACTTATATGCAGCTTATGTCCAGATGTGTGACTGACCAAAGCACAGGCCTTTGCCTTTTGCCAATCAAAGGGAAAGTCAACAGTATCATGATAGCAGACAGCACCAAAGAGGCACTTCAAGCCACATTTGTCTCTGTGAGATATGGCAGGTTCCGCAACAAGAGTGTAACACTCTGGGAGCTCATTAACACGGATTATTTGTCTGAGGACAAAAGGCAGGAGCTGATCAAACAGTACAAGTCAAAATCTATCACAATTGAAGAAATCATTACAATCATTTTAGAAATCATTGAAACCAAAGAAGTACAAAGAAATGCAGATCTCAGCATCAACGGTTTGAGGGGAAAAGTCTCCATTTTGGAGCTGCTAAATTTGGGGATCATAGATGAAAAAACATATAAAGACTTGCTTGAAGCGAAGCTAACAATGAAAGATCTTCTTGAGATGGACACTGTGAGGACCTTCCTCAGGGGAACAAGCTGTATAGCTGGTATAATATTGCCAAAGTCTAATCAGAAAATGAGCATCTATCAAGCCAAAAAAGAGGGTCTTGTTACCCCTGGTACTGCCCTATGTCTTCTCGAAGCACAGGCTGCCACTGGGTTTATTGTTGATCCGATACAGAACAAGAAACTCACTGTTGAGGAGGCCTTGAAACAGAAAGTGATCGCTCCTGAGTTTTATGAAAAGCTCCTGGCTGCTGAGAAAGCAGTAACTGGGTACAAAGACCCATTCACTGGCAAGACAATATCACTTTTTGAATCCATGAAGAAAGATCTCATTCTAAAGCAGCATGGCATACGTCTACTTGAAGCCCAGATTGCTACAGGTGGCATCATTGATCCCTTAACATGTCTACATTTGCCACTTGAAGTTGCTTTCAGGAAGGGCTATTTTGATGCTGACTTAAACCAGATCCTTGCAGATTCCAGTGATGACACCAAAGGGTTTTTTGATCCCACCACTCAAGAAAATCTGACCTATATGGAGATGATGGCACGGTGCATCAAGGATAATGATACCGGTCTTTTCCTTTTTCCATTGGGTTTAAAAGGGAAAACACAAGAAATAGCACAGAAAATTCTCTCAGATGCTGAAATTAAGGAAGACTTTTTGAAAAACGCTGTTGTCATTCCTGTTGGTAGTTTCTCTGGAAAATCACTGTCCCTTTGGGAGGTAATTTACTCTGTGTACTTCAATGAAGAACAGAGACAGCAGTGCTTTGAACAGTACCGTTTGGGCAAGATAAATATGAAGGATGTTGCCACAATGGTTACCACAACAATCCAAAAACTGGAAAAAAAAGAAGCAATTCCTCAAATAACAATGGGCTTGAGAAAACCTGTTTCTATGCAACAGCTGCATGATTCTGGAATAATTGAAACCAAAGTCTACAAGGATCTGCAAGATGGTAAGGCAACCATTGAAAATGTGGTAAAACTTGAATCTGTACAAAGGTACTTGAAAGGCACTGGAAGTATTGCAGGTGTAAAGCTTCATCCATCAGGAAAAGTGACAAGTTTATACACAGCAAAAACTGAAAGCTTGCTCAGTCCTGATATAGCTCTAATATTGCTTGAGGCTCAGGCAGCAACTGGATATGTCATTGATCCAATCAGAAACAAACATCTGTCAGTCATGGAGGCTGCCAGAGCTCAACTTATTGGACCAGAGATATTAGAGCATTTACTCTTGGCCGAACATAGCGTAACAGGTTTCACAGACCCATACTCAGATGAGCAAATATCCTTATTTGAAGCAATGAAAAAAGGTCTCATCCCTCTAAACCATGGACTACATCTTTTAGATGCACAGCTCGCTACAGGGGGCATAATCGATCCAATTTTAAGCTACCGGTTACCTCTTCAGAGGGCAATAATGCAAGGATATATGGATAAGGAGACAAATGAGCTTCTAGCAAATCTCAGTGGTAGTGAAAAAGGGTATTCAGACCCAAACACAAAAGAACCCCTTACCTACAATCAGCTCAAGCAGAAATGTGTGAGAGATTCAACCACAGGACTACTACTTCTCCATGTAAACGAAAAAGGTTTTGAAAGCTCGATCTACAATGACAAACAAATAGTAAATGTCTTCAAAGAGAAATCAGTGATCATCAATGCTGGGAAGTTTGAAGGTAAACGTGTACCACTTTGGGATGCACTACACTCAGAGAACATATCTGCAGAGAAAAGGAAAGAGTTCCTTGACCTGTACGAACAAAAACAAATGTCCATTGAAGAGATAACAGAAATGGTTACAGCGATTATAATTGAGGTAACAACAAAAAAGCATTCATTTAAAGGTTTGAGAAAACAAGTGTCCGCAAGAGATCTTTTTGAAGCAAAAATAATTTCCAAAGAAATGTTTAGTAAACTTATCAATGAAGAAGTACAAGATGAAGATATTGACATAATGGAATCCATTCAAAAATACCTTGGAGCAACAAACTGTATTGCTGGTGTACATATCCAGTCTACCAAACAGAACATGAGCATCTATGAAGCTAAAAAAAGGGGACTTCTGACTCCTGGAACATCTCTGGTTTTGCTGGAGGCACAGGCTGCAACTGGGTTTATGATTGATCCAGTTAAAAACAAAAAGCTGTCGGTAGAACAGGCGGTGGCCGAAGGGATAGTTGGGACAGAGTGGAAAAGCAAACTGCTCTCTGCCGAGAGGGCAGTGACTGGTTACACTGACCCCCACACAGGGAAAATAATCTCTTTGTTCCAGGCCTTAAAAAAAGATCTTATTGTCAAAGACCATGGCATTCGCCTTCTTGAAGCTCAGATCGCTACAGGAGGCATCATTGATCCTGTCCACAGTCACCGTGTTCCTGTGGAAGTAGCGTACCAAAGAGGTTACTTTGATGAGGAGATGAACAAAATACTTAATGATCCAGATGATGACACCAAGGGCTTCTTTGATCCAAACACAAAAGAAAATCTCACATACTTACAGCTCGTGGAGCGTTGTGTTAGAGACCCAATCACTGGCCTCAGCCTCCTTGTCATTGTGAAGAAGGGTGAGTATTACTTCTTCATCGATGAACATACAAAGCAAATCCTCAAGTCTACAACCACAAACAAAGCAGGAGGAAAATTCCAAGGGCAGCTGGTGTCTCTCTGGGATCTACTGTACTCTGATTACATCACTGAGGAAAGGAGAAGAGATCTGGTGCAGCAGTTCAAATCAGGCACAATAACCATTGACAAATTCTGTGAAATTGTTCTAACACTGGTATCTCAGAAATCAGGAACAAGTACCTCAACCATTTCCACAACAATATCTACAATAACAACCGAGACAACCCCAAATACAAATTTCCAAGGTATCAGAAAGGATGTGAGTGCTGACGAGTTGCTGACATCCAAAATCATTGATGAGAAAACTTACCAAGACCTATCTTCTGGAAAAGTCACAGTCAATAATGTAAGTCAAATGGACTCTGTGCGAAAATATCTCCAAGGAACAAATAGCATTGCTGGTGTTTTTATCCAGTCTACCAATCAGACCATGAGCATCAGTGAAGCCAAAAATAAAGGACTTCTGACTCCTGGAACATCTCTGGTTTTGCTGGAGGCTCAGGCTGCCACTGGCTTTATGTTTGACCCAGTTAAGAACAAAAAGCTGTCGGTAGAACAGGCGGTGGCCGAAGGGATAGTTGGGACAGAGTGGAAAAGCAAACTGCTCTCTGCCGAGAGGGCAGTGACTGGTTACACTGACCCCCACACAGGGAAAATAATCTCTTTGTTCCAGGCCTTAAAAAAAGATCTTATTGTCAAAGACCATGGCATTCGCCTTCTTGAAGCTCAGATCGCTACAGGAGGCATCATTGATCCTGTCCACAGTCACCGTGTTCCTGTGGAAGTAGCGTACCAAAGAGGTTACTTTGATGAGGAGATGAACAAAATACTTAATGATCCAGATGATGACACCAAGGGCTTCTTTGATCCAAACACAAAAGAAAATCTCACATACTTACAGCTCGTGGAGCGTTGTGTTAGAGACCCAATCACTGGCCTCAGCCTCCTTGTCATTGTGAAGAAGGGTGAGTATTACTTCTTCATCGATGAACATACAAAGCAAATCCTCAAGTCTACAACCACAAACAAAGCAGGAGGAAAATTCCAAGGGCAGCTGGTGTCTCTCTGGGATCTACTGTACTCTGATTACATCACTGAGGAAAGGAGAAGAGATCTGGTGCAGCAGTTCAAATCAGGCACAATAACCATTGACAAATTCTTGGAAATTGTTCTAACACTGGTATCACAGAAATCAGGAACAAGTACCTCAACCATTTCCACAACAATATCTACAATAACAACCGAGACAACCCCAAATACAAATTTCCAAGGTATCAGAAAGGATGTGAGTGCTGACGAGTTGCTGACATCCAAAATCATTGATGAGAAAACTTACCAAGACCTATCTTCTGGAAAAGTCACAGTCAATAATGTAAGTCAAATGGACTCTGTGCTGAAAATATCTCCAAGGAACAAATAGCATTGCTGGTGTTTTTATCCAGTCTACCAATCAGACCATGAGCATCAGTGAAGCCAAAAATAAAGGACTTCTGACTCCTGGAACATCTCTGGTTTTGCTGGAGGCTCAGGCTGCCACTGGCTTTATGTTTGACCCAGTTAAGAACAAAAAGCTGTCGGTAGAACAGGCGGTGGCCGAAGGGATAGTTGGGACAGAGTGGAAAAGCAAACTGCTCTCTGCCGAGAGGGCAGTGACTGGTTACACTGACCCCCACACAGGGAAAATAATCTCTTTGTTCCAGGCCTTAAAAAAGATCTTATTGTCAAAGACCATGGCATTCGCCTTCTTGAAGCTCAGATCGCTACAGGAGGCATCATTGATCCTGTCCACAGTCACCGTGTTCCTGTGGAAGTAGCGTACCAAAGAGGTTACTTTGATGAGGAGATGAACAAAATACTTAATGATCCAGATGATGACACCAAGGGCTTCTTTGATCCAAACACAAAAGAAAATCTCACATACTTACAGCTCGTGGAGCGTTGTGTTAGAGACCCAATCACTGGCCTCAGCCTCCTTGTCATTGTGAAGAAGGGTGAGTATTACTTCTTCATCGATGAACATACAAAGCAAATCCTCAAGTCTACAACCACAAACAAAGCAGGAGGAAAATTCCAAGGGCAGCTGGTGTCTCTCTGGGATCTACTGTACTCTGATTACATCACTGAGGAAAGGAGAAGAGATCTGGTGCAGCAGTTCAAATCAGGCACAATAACCATTGACAAATTCTTGGAAATTGTTCTAACACTGGTATCACAGAAATCAGGAACAAGTACCTCAACCATTTCCACAACAATATCTACAATAACAACCGAGACAACCCCAAATACAAATTTCCAAGGTATCAGAAAGGATGTGAGTGCTGACGAGTTGCTGACATCCAAAATCATTGATGAGAAAACTTACCAAGACCTATCTTCTGGAAAAGTCACAGTCAATAATGTAAGTCAAATGGACTCTGTGCTGAAAATATCTCCAAGGAACAAATAGCATTGCTGGTGTTTTTATCCAGTCTACCAATCAGACCATGAGCATCAGTGAAGCCAAAAATAAAGGACTTCTGACTCCTGGAACATCTCTGGTTTTGCTGGAGGCTCAGGCTGCCACTGGCTTTATGTTTGACCCAGTTAAGAACAAAAAGCTGTCGGTAGAACAGGCGGTGGCCGAAGGGATAGTTGGGACAGAATGGAAAAGCAAACTGCTCTCTGCCGAGAGGGCAGTGACTGGTTACACTGACCCCCACACAGGGAAAATAATCTCTTTGTTCCAGGCCTTAAAAAAAGATCTTATTGTCAAAGACCATGGCATTCGCCTTCTTGAAGCTCAGATCGCTACAGGAGGCATCATTGATCCTGTCCACAGTCACCGTGTTCCTGTGGAAGTAGCGTACCAAAGAGGTTACTTTGATGAGGAGATGAACAAAATACTTAATGATCCAGATGATGACACCAAGGGCTTCTTTGATCCAAACACAAAAGAAAATCTCACATACTTACAGCTTTTGGAGCGGTGTGTTAGAGACCCAAAAACTGGGCTTTATCTACTTTCTTTAAAAAAGTAGTTTTTAGATTTGGATGCAACATATCATGCTGAGTAATTCAGAACATTATGTTATTTTACCTTGCTTTGTTCTCAATTGAATGCTATTATCACCAAGTAATTTGTTTCTGTAACACTTTATAATAATATACTATTAACAAACATTATCATGCTTAAAAAAATCATTGGTTCATCAAATTATTAAATGGAAATTAAATACAAGTGATTTTTAGCTTTCATTTATGTATAGCTTTCACTTTTTTAACATCTACAATTAATTTTTTATTTTTTTATTTTTTTACAAATGTTGTATAATGATTAAAGGCTTTGTATGTAAATTTGAATGCTTACAGATGTATTTAAACTTTTTCATATATGACTTATAAATGAGCTCATGCACTTTTTTACATTTACATAAGTTTTCAGAAATTATTATTAGTACCATCTCACACATTATTAATTATCCTACAAATTATTAATTAATGTGTTGCTAATTAGTAACCAAGGTCTGTAAAAGCCACAAATGTACTCTGTTAATGTACATAAGGATGCTTTTACTGTTTACACATCTTTAAAACTCATTTAGTATTTTTTGGTTTTTTCAGGATCCAGATCCAAAGTTGAAACTATTTATACATTGTAAATGTGTGGGTTTACAAATAATTATTTTGTATCTTTGTGGGCATTGGATTTTGAGCTACTGTAACAAAGTTTATGTGAGGGGTGGTTCGTTAAATTTAGTTGTATAATTGCTTTATTTAGTTATACATTAATAACACATAAGAATAACAATACTTACTTCAGGAGCAAAACTTTGTGTTTATTGCCACAATAACATATTTATAGAAGGCTATACCGTATAGGCTACTTAAAAAGCGAGTAATAATGTTATCATAAATAAAGAAGAGAAAACTTTTCAGAGTTTTAAAGATTTTTTTTTTTTTCCAAGAGAAATAGAACAAAAATACAGGTACATTTATCAAAGAAACAAATAACCTTGTTACCTTAGTAATCAAATACATGTATGTCTCTACCTTGTGTAAAAGTAAATAACTGTGTTTTAAAATAAAAGTGATTCACTCTCGTAGGAGTTACCAAAATATATATTCGATTGTACTATTTACAAAGGGCAAATATATTATTTATCAAATATACTTTTATGACGTATCATATTTGAATGGAGATACAATTAATAACAGCTGACAGTTACGTGAGGAATCAAGGTTTGAACATCAACCGTAACGAGATCAAATTGAAGTTCACGGCATTTTAACACTTCTGTGTAGAAATGTGAAGGCTGCTTATTGGATAAATACAGGTAAACGCCATATTATGTGATTATGCATTACTTTACGGAGAGTTTACGATCTACTAGTTAAGTCTTGCCCTAAGAACAGGTGGTGCAACAAGTATTGACTTAGTTACAAACTAACTAGTAGTTACTAAGCCCTTAGTGTGAACTTTACGCCCTAACTTACGTGAGAACTTACGCACAGCTGGTGCAACCCTACCCAGGTAAATTAACGGACTACTTTTTGTGACCAGGTAAAATTGTTATCACATTGCTTCATTTTCCATTGGCCATTCAAAATAATAAATTCATAGTAAATGAAGGAACACACATGGCATCAATATTTTAGTACATTCAAAAGAATGTTGGAAATTTGTATTTATTTAGTCCTATTTATATTTATGTTATGCTTGTTGGAAAGGCGGAGCTTAGAGCGCCTGTCAGTCAACGGCATTATACAGACGAGCAAGGCAGACGAAAAACATGCCCGTGATATGTGCTAAAACAACTTGTGTGGGTGCTAAAGTGTGCGTCCATGAGTGACTGTGAGTAATTATTCCCCTGATATATGTTCTGATTAATCCACAGATCTTTTCATGACTGTTAATGTGATGTTATTGAGATCTATGGTTACCCGTTATTTTAGTGCCATCTGCAAAGTGTTTCACATGTGTTTGTTCAATGATATCTGACTCCTGAGGCAATAATATTGCAGTAAAGTGGCAGCTGGTGATAATTATTTTGGGGGGGTGCTTTTTTTGTGAGCGAAAATAAATACAAAGCAGTACCAAAAAGCATGTTGACTACTTGAACATACATTTTGCTCTCCTTTCTTTCTGGCCAGCAAATTTCTCAATGACTCTCTGATTAAAGTCAGTCATCTCAGTAACAAGTCTCTTTTCCATGGAGAGCAATGCCAGTGCATTCAGCCTCTCCTGGGTCATGGTGTTTCTGAGAAAAGTTTTTATTCTTTTCAAGGTTGAGGAGCACCTCTCAGCTTCAGCTGTGGTCATGGGTGTGGTAATGAGAACTTTTAGGAGAGTCACAGTTTAGGAAAAGACTTCTTCAAGATTATTCTCCATAAACAGCTGGAATAGGTCCACAGCACCACAGCAGGCTTTGAATTCTTTCTTGCTGTAGATGAGAATGAGCTCTGTCTTCAGCTTGCTTCCACTGAGCATCGGGTACTCTTTCATGGTGCTGCTCAATGCATCTTCAGGAAAGGTATCCTTGTACTCATCAAACCTGTCCCCCTGCAACAAGGTGGCACAGACAAGGTGGTCTGTGAAGGAGAAACGCTCCCTGTGTCCCAGGATCACAGACCTATAGAGATAATTAAATACATATATATAAGGTGGCTTCCTATTTCATTTGATCATTTATTTTTATGTTGCCAATTTATTATGTTTGGGACTCTGTTGTATAATATTACAATTATGATTTTTGTAAGGATTTATACCAAACAAAAAATGTTTTCTTGAGTCTGTAGAATATGATATGTGGGCAGGTCATCTCTGCAGCACAACAATAATGTAAAATGGTATTTTGACTAGTTTCTATAACAAACTCACCTCTGCTGCAATCCTTTCACGCGCTTCTGTACTGAGCGCCCGGCGCATCTTTATTGGCCGAGAACCACTGCTCTGCTCACCAATGGAATGGAGAGAGTTTCCTTTTTTTTTTTTCTTCCTCCAGCGAACGCCTTGTGAAAGGGTTTTTTGTAAATCAATGACAGAGTTTGGTTTAACTGCTGCCATTATCTCTGCGAAAGTGATCAGCCTAGCAAAGTTTTGGCGGAGTCGCCTGCACACTCGCAGTAGTGGCCAAGAGCGTATAGTTGAATGACAGGTGAGGAGAACCAATCAGATTGGATAAAATAACATGTATCCAATTCTGATTCGCCAGGGACGCAACGACCTGCGCCCGGAGGAGAATCTTTAAGAAACCAATTAGAGACCAGCTTCAGGTCACATGCTGCCCGAACAGATAGACATTTCTCAGATAGACATCTTTTTGTCCGGCGTCCCTCGCCCATTAAACCGCATGAAACATATGGAAAAACATAGAAAATAGTTAACCGATTAAAGACAGTTTTTATTAAATGCCGAGGCTCTTACTACCAGCCTGCACATCGTATGAGTAAACTATTTTATTTTTTATATCATTTTTGTATGCATGTATATTTATGGAATTTTGATGAGGGCGGCGCCCCAGCGCCCTCTATTGACAAGCCGCCACTGATGAAATGTAAGATTTAAGGCCAAATAAAATTTAAATGTAAGAACACTTTCGCAATAAAAAGCCCTGCATTAATTCATTAGCTGGTAAATACAAAACCACTGAGGCTGCTTGAATGTCTCTTGACATGTATATATATAATTGTGCATTTTAGTACCTTTAGTGCCTTTAGTTTGCTTTTTTCTCAAATACCGCTTGTCCAACCTCCTGTTTTTCTCGCAGACCCGTGTCTTAACAGCCAACCCTGCGGTAGTTCTTTCAAATTTAGACTGGTTAGATCAATGGAAGTTCAACAGGCTATTAATAAGCTTTCCAATAGCAGTAGTCCTGGCCCTGATGGTCTTGAGGGTAAGTTTATTAAACTTGCCTTGCATGTACTAGCACCACCATTGGCTGTGCTTTTTAATATGTCATTTGATACATGTGAAGTGCCTCTTGCTTGGAAATGTACTAAAGTTATTCCTTTGCACAAAGGTGGAGACTCACAAATTCTGAACAATTATAGGCCAATATCAATAATTAATAGTGTGGTTAAAGTTTTTGAGAAAATAATTTTTAATCAATTATCTGGTTATTTATCTGATAATAATTTACTTACTCAATGCCAATCAGGTTTCAGAAAACACTTTTCCACTACCACTGCTCTCTTAAAACTCTCTAATGATATATTTTCTAGTTTTGATGACAATCTGTGTACCGGTGCCATTTTCTTAGATCTCTCCAAAGCCTTTGATTTAGTTGATCACTATATTCTATTAGATAAATTGCATGCTATTGGTCTCATGAGATCATCTTTACTCTGGTTTAATAGCTATTTTCATCATCGTCGTCAGGGGGTGTCCTACAGGGGTTGTCAGTCAGAGTATACAGGTATAGTAAAAGGCATCCCTCAAGGTTCTTCTTTGGGACCATTATTATTTTCTATTTTTGTTAATGACATGCCCTTATGTTGTACAGACTGTAATATTCATCTTTATGCCGATGATACAGTCATTTACTGTAGTAAACCCACTATCTCCGGGATAAACCTCGCTTTACAGTATGACTTTAATTCTATACAGCAGTGGCTATTGGCAAATAAACTTCTCCTTAATAAATCAAAGTCCTACTCTTTATTATTCCATAGAAAAACCTTGGATATAGGTGAAAACAACCTTAATCTTTGTTTTCTTGATTCCTCTCCTTTAGAGTCAACTGAGACCTTTAAATATCTTGGTGTTTGGTTGGAAACTGATTTATCTTTCAAAACTCATGTACAAGCATTGACAAACAAACTTTACTCTCGTCTTAAAATACTTTATCAATCTGTTAAATGTTTTAATTTTCCGGTCAGGAAAAGAATAGTCTTACAGCTGCTTCTGCCTATTTTGGACTATGCCGACATTATTTATCAGAACTCTCCTGCTTCTTGTTTGCATTCCATTGATGTGGTCTACAACAGTCTTTGCCGTTTTGTTCTCCGTTGTCCCTTCAGGACACACCACTGTGTGTTATACAGACAGTTGTCCTGGTTGGCCCCTTCGGCCAGGAGACAGTCTCACTGGTTACAGTTTATTTTTAAAAGTTTTTACTTGAATTATCCAGTTTATCTCAAGCAACACTTGGTGCTTTATAATTCGCTATACAGCCTGCGATACAATGATCAGATTTTTTTTGTTGTTCCTAGAGTTAAAAAACAAGTAGGCAAGTATGCATTTTGTTTTAAGGCTCCATATGATTGGAACAATCTTCCTCTTTTTATCCGTTCTTTAACTTCACTTACAGCGTTTCGAAGGGCTCTCGAGGAAAATCTTCGGAATATTTGTCTTTGTTTCTAGTTTTGTTTGTTTGACCATGGGCTTCAATGGTCATGTGTTTATTAATTCTAATTTTTATGTCTTCATTTTTATTCATTTATTTATTATTATTGTTATTTTTATCCTCAATTTATTTTTTCTTTTTGTATTACTCTTAGTCCTTGACCTTGTGCAATGCTAGTCATGTGGTTGTTTCTCTATCATGTTATCTATAGGGATCGTGTTGGGTAGGGTGGGGTTGAGCATTGTGAGCTGGTGTGTGTGTGTTGTTGTGTTTTGTTGTGCGGTTTTTGACCGTGATATTTGCTCTGCTGTTTTGGTTCTTTTTTGCTTTGATGTACTGGAGGACCCCCTCGAAAACGAGATGCTTCATCTCAAGGGGTTAATCCTCGTAATAAAGATATGTTTATAAAATAAAAATTAAAAAAAATTTATGTGTGAATACAACATTAAAACTATAAATGAAATCATTAAGAATGCATGTAGCCTAAAGAATTTAGCCTATATTGTGACCCTTAGTCACTTGATTTCTAGCATGACTTGACGCAATAGACCAATGCAACTTATGTCAAACAGGGAAGTTGTGGCAAAAAACGTGTGTAAAAAGTAAATTTTTATCAGATTACGTTGTTGAAAAGTGATTCCGAGGACTCTAGCTGACTGCTCTGGCTTCAAGCCATGAAAAGAGCTGACTGGACTGAGGAGATCATTACAACTCACAAATTTGACGCAAAATTTTGTAGCGGACATGGTTACATGTTTGTTATTAACTCATTTATTATAGAAATGCAATAGCTAAGAATATGTTTGTATGATATATGATGGTTATGTGTCATACTTTCTTTTAATCATCAAATCTGTAAAATCGAACACTAAGTCAGCAGGCTTTCTGCCACAATTTACTGCACATGCGCTGACATTTTTGCAAACAACAGGATTGGTCTAGACCTTATTCACAGCAAACACCATGTTTGAATGGAAATTAAGCTTTGAGGGACAGACTTACCATCTCTTCAATGGCATGCACAGAGCAAATCTATAAAAAGCTCCAATATCCCATCTGATTTTCCACAAAACTCAAGTTTTTTGTCTACTGAGTGTCCTTAAAAATATATTTTTTCAATGTTTTGTACACAAAACGATCCAAAAATATTTTAAACTGCAGTACATCTTTTTTTTTTCATGAATCTGTCATTTCTGTTCTTGTTATTATGTGCCGTTATTAATGCATGTATCAAGCATTCAACTAAATTTAACAAACCACCCCTTACACAAACGTTGTTATCTTTGTTTCTAACTATGCTTATGACAAATCAGTAAAAAAGTATCTACTAAGATTCAGAAAACAAATTTCTAATTGTACACCTTTAAAGTGATATTATGCAGAAGCATAAGTAAAAGTGGAGATGTACATGCCATTTAACAATTTAGTGTGCCCCCGTAAACAAATGCTATTGTTATGTCATGCTCGCTTCATAAATTTTCAATACATTTCAAATAAACACACATCTGCAATCAGTCATTTTATTAGGTTAGTAATTTGTCTCTTTCTAAAGATAGGGATTTCCTTAAATGTGGCTTGTTTACAATTATTATAAATTCATAACATTTTCACAAAGTATGAGATGCATAGTTGCTGAGTAGGTCAGTAAAGGCAGACACATATTAAGAAACTTTACTTAAAATTCACTCTAATACATACATGTTCAGCTTAATTTATCGAGGAGCATCTGTATGTCTTCTTGACCATGATACAGCCGTTTAAATCCTCTAGGTAGATACCGGCAGGATGACAGATTCAAGTACTTCAGAGCTGGTGACTGGCTTATCAGTAACCTGTTAATAAAATAATAAATTGTAACTTCTTTTCTACACACAACTGTACCAGAAAATCTTTACTTCTCCACTGAAAAGCAAAACAAGTTTTATCCAGAGATGAGATCTGATGTGATGCAACAACAAAAGTGATTGTGAACTTGTACCTGAGTGCAGATGAAGTGATTTTAGTCCCACTGAGATTCAAAGAGCGAAAAGAGTCAACTCCAGCCCCATGTGTTAGATGTCCAATGGCAATCTCAATGTCTTCCTCTGAAAAAGGCTGGTTGGTCAAATCAAGCTCCCTGATTGTGTTGCTCCACTTCTGGGCTAGCATATGTATACCTTTCTTGGATGCCACCATTGTGTTGCTGTTGAAGTACAGGCCCCAATATAGACACTCCAGTCCTACAACAGACAGCACAGCAAGGCAAGTTAAGGTAAAAACTACCTTCACTACTGTCTGAAAGTAGCAGTAGTAATGCTCTGCAGGAATGTGTTCAATTAAGAATTTAATTTGAGAATGCCTTTTAAATTCAAATTAACTTCCTCAATTTGAATTGAATAAGAAAGTAGGTACCAAATAGGATGCAGAATTGTTTAGAATTTGAATTTAAAGCAGTATAAAAATGTACGAAATTTACAGAACTTCTATTTTTGCTGTTTTTAATAACATTATTCAAAAAGTGTAGTTTTTAATCATTTAAACACTGCAGTATTGTCTGTATGAATGTTCAATGTTATCATACGACATATGACGAATTTCAAGATAATTATATGGTTTTAATGATACATTTCTGAAAAAAGCCACCTATAAAAATGTCATTATAGATAATAAATTAACTTAATTTTTATGGACTATGCTGGAAGAACATTTATTGTTCAGAATATTCTACTTTACTAATTTTATTATATATTCAGCAAACATATACACATTTTGATGTCGATATTTTATAGCATGCTGGATTTTAAACGAAATATAGAAATACAAAATGTGTGTTTTAATAGTATGGAACTTAGTTTAGAGAATGTTTTTATGTGTCAGGGAATAAATATGCAAAATGTATGAGTTGCAAAACTTTTAGATTTGTTAAAAATTGTGTTGGACTAATGAAAGTCCTCTTGTGTGACTGATGAATTTCTTTGCATTGCTATCCAGTAAATAACTTCTCCTGTCATTCCAATTTAAAAACCTGTGCAGCATGGCCAATTAAATTAAATTCCAACACATGAGCAACATGAGCAATTTCTTAAATTTTGAACCCTGATTCTCTGTAACAAAACATTTATACAGTATCATTTTCACTACAGAAGACACAAGAATGTCAGCTCTCTTGTTATTATGAAAACCAAAAACCTTACTTTCACAAGGCAGAGCATACAGGCCAGTGGCTGTAATGCGGGAACCGCCACGCAGATCCAGCACTCGCAGGTTGGGGGAGCCATGGAGCACATTGTTCAGGTCACTGTCAGTCATGAAGGAGTGAGAGGAAGTGGCAATGCATAGCTCCTCTAGCATGGGGAACCCAGATGTTGAACTGGGCGTGTTGCGGATCATTTTAGGAACTGGAGTTACATTCATCATTCTAAAAGTCTGAAATGACAAAATAACATAACTTAAAAGAGAGGCAAAATTGAATGATGCAGTTTAGGAAAACATTAGGATCTGTATACACCTGGTATTAACATGCATTTCAGATGTTCTGATCACAAGTGGACAGTGCTAAGTACAGGTGTAAACGGGTTCCAAAACATTTTGTGATCCAATCACTCAAACCTTATTAATAGCGTACTGACTTTGTGCTTTTTTGCATTTAGTAAACAAGCAGTAACACACAGACATAGTGTTTTATGGATGTAGTCACGAAATCAAAGACCCTCCCCTTAAAATCCCATCACAAGGGGTCACATGATACGCAGATGAGAAGCATTTACAACCAAGTGTTAAACAGCGGATACTTTCGGTTGACTACTTTTCACGGATCACCCAAAACAGGTTTTAATACCACGTGTAAAAAGATTCTGTTTGCATACATGAGCATCACAACTCCTATTAGTTTAATACCTGCAGTTTAGGGCATCCAATCTGCAAAGCCTGAATGCAGATGGGAAGCTGGCAGTATCCACCATCTATTTTAGTATTGATCTCCAGCAGTCTGAGCTCAGGACAGCAACCTTTCTTTAGATAAGGAGACATTCCCTCATCAGAAACAAAAAGAGGAACTCAAAAAATAATGCTGAGTATTCATTTAATTCATTCTACAAGAGTCCAATGAATTAAAAAGGCAAAATATCAACTTACAGACAAAACGCTGAGAAGTCGGTCACTTTTGGAGCTGTGTGTGAAATAAATGCTCTTTATTTGGCTGCCATGCATCTCAAGGAAGGACACCAGGCCATCAACATGAAACTATATAAAAGAGGAAAAAAAAAATGTTGCCGAAATAACAGCATTAAAAAAAATGTCAAGGAAAGAGAAAGAGTTAGAAAGTATTTGTCATACTACAATAAAGGAAAAATATTCCTTAGAACATTAGAGTTCAACACACACCTCTGAATGTTGCACATTTATATTCTCCAATAAACGACAGTCAGGGCCAAGGCTTTGGAATACTTTCTCTGTCACTCCCATGCAGTAAGATAACTTTAGAGAATTAAGACTGGGGCAGGATTGTGCAACTCTCTAGAAAAATACAACAGTACACAGATCTTGATTATATCGAGTAGGGCTGGATGATATGAAAATATATATTGTGGCAACGACGTAAGCGTCAATCATTAGACATTTTGCTATTTTGTATATCGCAATATGTAAATATCCATGTGCGCAGTGCAAAACGTATCTTTTAGTAGGCAGGGCTTCACGTGAGACTGAGAGAATTTAAGAAACATGAACAGTGTTTTTGTAGCATTAAAAATGTTTTGGGTGGCCGCCAAAGCAAAATAAATGACATTCATCTTGCATTTGGTGCATCATAAGCACTTAATATGCTTCTCATCTGACACAAGAATCTGTTTCATGCATCTCTGGAGCACGCAAGGGTGCAGGAGTCCAGCAGGCTTCCCGATATTTACAGGAAAGCGCAGAGCAGCATCTTTTGTGCTACTCAATCATTTTTGAAAAAACACCTCCTCAGAATGGGACAACTCCCAAACAAGTCAAGAAAATGAAGAGAAACTTCTTATTAAAAAGGGTGATATATCTGTGGTGTGGGTTCACAAAAGCCAACACAGAGCAGAACAATGTAATCTCCAAACTGTGTTGCATGAATTACTCGTACTACAATACATTTGTTTTACCTCCTCAAATGAAGAATGCAAAGAATATTATGAAAGCCAAAAGATTCACTCTACAGGCTGCTGAGAATGTTTCCTCATTTTGGGTAAAAGCATCTGCTAAATTAATAAATGTTATGTAAATTAATTGTAATAATATTTTTTGCAAGAAATGTTTACATTTAATATGTATTTTCTGCAAAAGGTGTTTGCATAATTTAAGATATTTTATGTCTGTGTTTATTTTCATTGTTTTTTTAACTTGCATTATTTTCTCAGTTGCATATCTTTGTTTCATGAGGAAAGTTTATAATAATAATAATATTGGTCAACAACATATCAGACTGAAATGAGGCATATGAAAGCATTATGGTAAAATTATTTAAAACAAAGTTGAGTGTGTGTGTTTTTTTTTTCTTGGACTTTTGTCAAGTTCCAAGCGAAAATAATATAAGATGAAATATTTGAAAGAATTTAATTCACTGATTGGAATATCCAAAAATAGGCAGTACAATATGGTTATTTAATATATTAAATATTTTCTATTGATATTTAAAAATATTTACTTAATCATTATATTATATTATATATAAAAAAAAAATATATATATTTTCGTGATATATAATTATGACAGAATTGTGATGTATTATTTTAGTCATATCGTCCACCCTTAATATTGAGATACATTACACAACAATACTCCCTCACTGAAAATACAAGGTGCAACACTTTATGGTAAAGGAATTTTGATTACCTGAATAACATAATCAACATGTTTTTTCCAATGGCAAAGGGAGAAGTCCTTTAGCTGAGAGAATCTAGAGGAAAAAATGACAGTGTTATGCACAAATCATCTACTGCTATGCATAATCTTACATTTAAAAATATGTCCGTTCCTCCTGTTTAAAAACGATGAAATTAAAAACTTGTTGAAATTAAAAATCAAAACACTTTTTGCTTGGTTCAATCACTGTTTCAACCCACCTGTTTTGAGCTAGCCAGTCTATAGTGTTCCTAATCTTCTGTTCTGTCCCAGGTAACTGACTCTTACCAGGTTCAATCCAGCAGTAGCCAATTGACACACTGCGCCACAGGATTGGAGAAGATCCAGCTCTGTTCCAAAGACGGCAAACTCTGCCGACCCTTTAAAAGAGAGCAAACAAGTGCAACTATGGTCATAAATCAAAGCATGATACCTGCATCATGCTAGAAGCAGCTGATGCATGGACTTATCAGAGAGAAATTGAATCATATATATATATATATATATATATATATTTTTTTTTTTTTTAAGGCTGTCAATCGATAAAAACATTTTATATAATTAATTACATGGTGTCCCGATTAATTAACCTCGATTAATCTCATATACAAATATTTGCTGAGAAAGCCCCTCATATAACAATAACTCAATATATAATGATTATACATATTTATATCAATATACAATTATACATAGTTATCTTTAAATATTAAAAAATTATACATACATACATATTAGTGCTGCACGATTAATCATATCGCAATAGCGATGTCAGCCTGTGTGATTATATGACGGCAAAAATGCTTATATTAAATAAATAAGTGCATGGGTGGACGTGACAGGCCATTCTCTCTGAGAGCTGTTTGCCCATTTTCTACACTGCTAATAAAAAGAAGACCAGTCAGTCTCAGTTTAGGGAGTGGCAAGTGTGGTCATGTCATGTGAGTTTCCGGTGTGCAGCGTGGAAATCAGGTGAAGATGGACACCGAGCAGACCGACACTGATGGCCAGAAAAAAATAACACAGATAATAGCTTGGCGATATATCTTTATTTCATCCTTAAAGTTCATATAATATGGGAGCGTGACATGTAAATAAACACAAACTCCAAAAGTGTCATTCTCGGTGCGGTCAGAGCCACTTCAACCAGTCGCGGAAGAGACACAATCTGAGCTGGAGTCGAGACCGGGAGAGATATAAAGTTCCGCCGGCTGATGCGCACTCTAACACGGAGACGCTCGTCTCTCACCCCCGCTGTCTGCAGCTTGCAACGTGTAGCATCATTGATGAGATCATCATGATAAGATCAATCTTATGTGAAAAATGTGTATATATATTTTTTAAATGTTCTGTAAAATATGTTTGTCTTGCTTCAAACTTTTAAAATGTAATTGTCTTGTTATACATGTCTTGTGCTATATATATATATATATATATATAAATAAAACACAAAATATTCAGATAATTAAAACGCTTAACATTCCTATAGCAGAAGAGTTAATCATTGATAAGACCATTCAAAAAGCAGCTTTAGCATACAATGTATTGTTTACTACCATATTATTGATCATAAGTCAATAATTGGCATACAGTTCACAGCAATCGATTACACAAGTGAATTTGTGGAGATTTATTATGAGGGCTTGTTTAAGGGCCCGTCAATTTACACCTACGTGTGTGTTGCGTCATAAACATAAAATGTTTAGGTCACTGTGTCAAATTAAATAAGTTTCATTAAACACCTCTTGAGATCCCCAATATCGCATTTGTGCTCCTTTGAGTGTTTTGAACGTAACGCATGTTTGCGTTGTTCTGCCTACTGAAGTGTTTTCTTCACTGTATAAACTGCACGTTGCTCATGTGTCGTTCATGAACGATTCGTTCATTTTGAACGAATCTTTAATATGACTCGGGACTACCGAGTTGTCTCAGAGAGTGATTCGTTCATTTTGTGTTGACCGCGCATGCGCGCAACATCGCATAAGGTACATGAAGTCATAAATGATTAGTTCATCTTTCGCGAGTCTTCGGGTTCGGCCGGGTCCGAGTCTTTCGTTCTTCCTGTCAGTCCCATAGAGACTATGCTGCTGTCAGTACCGGAAGAGAAATGATTAGTTCGTCTGGTTCGGTTTCGGCCGGGTCCGAGTCTTTCGTTCTTCCTGTCAGTCCCATAGAGACTATGCTGTCAGTACCGGAAGAGAAATGATTAGTTCGTCTCTTCGGTTTCGAGTCGTTCGTTCTTCAAGTCAGACTCACAAACCCATAGCACTATGCAGAGTAGTGCTGTGCTATGGGTTTGTGAGTCTGACTTGAAGAACGAACGACTCGAACCGAAGAGACGAACTAATCATTTCTCTTCCGGTACTGACAGCATAGTCTCTATGGGACTGACAGGAAGAACGAAAGACTCGGACCCGGCCGAACCCAAACCCGAAGACTCGAGAGTCGAGACTTGAACTAATCATTTATCTTTCCGGATCCGGACCGGTATGCTGCATGTGCATGCAGTCAGTGAGTGCATTGGCTGCTGTGTCACACCACACGGCCCAAACACAGACACTGACGAGTCGACATCGACAACTAAGTATTTTTAACGTTTTGAAGTTCGAACCCGATGACACAAGAGGCGGAGAAAAAGGAGGTGAGGTGAACTAACTGCAATAGCTTAAACTTAAGACCCAATTAATAAATTAACATTTCGGTTTCTTATAAATTGGCTTTGGCTGCATTACCCTATAGTTTATTTTTATTTATTTATTTCAAATTGAATCAACATTTTCGTAAGTAGACTACTTGATGTTTTGGGCTATTTAACATGACATTTAATTATATTCTGCTGAAATGAACGAAATGACTCGAAAAAAGATTCGTTCATTTTGCTGAACGAGACTCAAAGATCCGAGTCAGTAAAATGATCCGAACTTCCCACTACTATTGCTCATACAGCTGAAATTTCACTTACTGCCCTCTGGAGTAAACAGGTGGTACTACAAGCTTGCATGTCTCAGGAATCTTCATTGTTATGGTCCGTGGGCATGCGATTAATTGCGTAAATGTTTTTTGTAAAATTAATTTCACTGAATTAACATGTTAAATTGACAGATTTAAAACATTTTATATCAGCACAAATATGTGCCTCACCTGCAAAGAAAAGGTACAGCTCCATCCTGTAGAACCGCAAACTGAAAAATTTTCACCAGCACCTCTATTGGCAAGCTCTGACCCCAGTGGTCATAACTATCAACAAGCACACTGTCCAAATCCACACTTTTGTCAAGAGCTTCCTCTGTGACTTTAACAACTTTGTTTTTTACAGGTGCTTTTTTTGTTTTGACAGGCACAATCTTGCTTTTGCCCTTTGCATCAATCTTCCTTTTCTTACATCGCTTCCGTTTGGGCTTCCATACACTGTCACCACTGCTTATATTTGATATAATTAAAAGCATGTCCTCTCCCTCCTGGACGGTGTAATTTGGTCTGACAGTGCGTTGGACCTTTCTTGTCTTTTTCTTCTTGCCGTTTTCATCCTTAAGAGAATCTGCTTTTCTTTTTAAATGTTCCTTTTCTTTAGCAGGTGTAGTCTTTCTCTGAGATGTGCCAGCTTTGCTGGACTGAGAGTCCTTCTCTTGTGAGGATGACATTTCTGCAGCAGGATCCTGGACTGACTGCGTGCTCGAGCTGGATACCTCCACGTGTGAGCTCTCCATGGCCAATACAATGCCTATTCCCTTCTAATATTGATCAAAACATCTTGCAGGAGACTGTACACAAAAGAAAAAGTAAGTATCAGGTGAAATTCGAAAATATAAATAAATGAGAAAGCATGTCTTCTTTCCTTTATAAAGCTGCCAAATAAACGTTTATAAGTGAAAGCGATTAAATTACAGATATACACATTCCGACGACAGACATCAACGACTTTGAGAACTATTTTACTTTATCATCGCTACGGTAAGCATGTCTTCGCTTAAAAATGTAGAGTATATAGCACCAATATTAAAAACCTAATCGAAGTGTTTTGTTCCTTTGTTGTTACTGTTTGAGTCCCATGATGCTTTGTAAACCGCTGGTCAATCCATATCGTCACATCCGCTTTCTCTGCCGGTCTTCCGCCCCACACTCGATTAGCTTACCAATCAAAATCAATAACATTAAAAAGACGGTGTCTTTTTTCTTTTTCAAATTTGTCCATCGTTTATACAATTATACATTTATTTCCGTATACATTTTTGTCGTATTTAAATTTAATTACACACACACACACACACACACACACACACACACACACACACACACACACACACAAAGAACAAGATAGGTTTTGAAAGTTATTTGTTTTTTATACTAGTCAGAGTTATTAATTGGCCATATAACATCTGAGTACCATTTATCAACCTATCCGAAAATTCTTCTAAGTAAGATTTGTGGACAATTTCATATTCACAAATGCAAGGTTGCAGAGGCAATCTAAACCTTTCTCTTATTAAAAATATTGATTGACTTTAAGATAACTTTTGAGTGTGTTATATGGGAGTATTTATTGATATATCTGTGTTTTTATTTTATTTCTTTTTATTTGTATTTGTCATATATTTAAAAAAAAAAAAAAAAAAAAAAAAGTATACTTTTTTTGTTGTTAGTTTATATTCGTAGCTTTAGTTATTGTGCTTTATTTTCTTTTAGTTATTCTTTTTTTATATTTTATATTGGCAAATAAAGCATAGCATTTCTGTTTTCAAAGAGTGGAACGGTGTGTCCAATCAGAGAAGCCTCAGAACAACATGTGGCTCAATGCGGAAGTTATGAAGTGTGGATCATAAACATATACATTTAATGAATTTATTAGACTGAAGGGTGCTCCGTTTTCTAAAAGAGACTTCAATTAGGTGGTTAAACGTATCTCACTTTGCTTAAAATCTTTCATTAGAGCACACTTAAGTTATGCTAGCTTATCTAATATTCCTACACTTTCAATTAATGGTATTCATATTCTAGACAAGAAATGTATTAATTTTTTCATTAGAAATGCTATTGTCTCAGATCAAGTAATTCTCTCTAATGCCTGTTCAAAATGGAGTATTTATTACCTATATTCTAATTTAAGCAATGTATGGATTTCTCCTTACAAACTACTTATCCCAAATAAAATGAGAGAACTTCATTTCAAATTTACTCTCAAATATTACCCTTGCAATCAGCTTTTAAACAGGTTTTTTGAGAATGTATCCCCTTGTGTTCCTTTTGTAAAATGGAAGAAGAATCAGTTTTACATTTGTTTTATCAATGTACTTTCTCTAAATCTTTTTGGATAAAAATAACCTTGTTATTATTTTTGTTTTAACAATTTGGTGCAGATTACAGAGACTATGATTTTTCTTTCAGATATTCATTGTAATGATGCTAAATTTGACTGTTCTTTATTGTTACTTTGTCTTGTAGGTAAATTTAATCTTCTTAAAGCCAGAGTAATACAATCGAAACCTAATTTTAGAATTTTTTTCTGCTGATGTAAAATCTCTTTTTGCCTCTTTTTATTAAAATTAAACTTATGTGTCTAAACCTTATTATATTAATATTAATATGTGTAAACCTCTGAACGCCAAGGCTTCAAAAACATATAACATCCTTAAGGATGTCACATTGAAAATGTAATCCTTTAAATGTGATATCTTATGTATTGATTTAGTTTGTCCCTATGTTAGCAATATGTCGTTATTCAAGGTATGTATATGGTAATGCAATAAAATAAAAAAAATAGACATATAAATACATTTATATGTCTGTGGAGCAGATGCCCCGCCATGCTCGGGCTGTCACTTATTTCCATGGGTTTCAGTACAGCGTAAAAATGTGACGTGGTAGTGTAGTCGTTCACCTAATTCATAATTTGCATGGGTCACCGACCATGCGCACTAAAATTGTTTGAGGATAACCCAAATGAATGGTTTCCTTTTTTGCCATTAATAGAAACAGATGTTGAAATTGAATATAAAATATAAAAATTTGT
Source organism: Xyrauchen texanus (assembly GCF_025860055.1). Taxonomy (NCBI): domain Eukaryota; kingdom Metazoa; phylum Chordata; class Actinopteri; order Cypriniformes; family Catostomidae; genus Xyrauchen; species Xyrauchen texanus. The sequence goes on from NC_068301.1 coordinate 10,755,351, forward strand.
CAAAGTAGATCAATTCAAAATCACATGCTAAAATATAACACTAGCACCATTTAAACCATCTGAATTCTTGGAATATTTAAAGATCCGCGGTTACAGGCGTTTCAAGCTAAATATCTGTCCCCACTGAACTACATGTGCATGTAACACCTGTCTGTGTTTACAGGGGTTTCAAGTGATATACCTGTCCCCACTGAATTACATTTACATGAAATACCTGTCTGTGTTTACAGGGGTTTTAAGTGATATACCTGTCCCCACTGAACTACATGTGCATAAAATATCTGTCTGTATTTACAGGGATTTCGAGCCATATGCTCGTCCCCTTCTGAATGACATGTGCATAAAATACCTGTCTGTGTTTACAGGAGTTTTCAGCAAAATGCTCGTCCCCTTCTGAATGACACGTGCATGAAATACCTGTCTGTGTTTACAGGGGTTTCGAGCCATACGCCCAGGACCTGTACAGGATGGCAATAACAACTGCCCAAGTTTTACCAGGAACATTCAATCCCTCATCTGTGCTGACTGTCTGCAATAGGCTGAGAGAGGCTGGACTGAGGGCTGGTATGCTTGTTGGAAGGCAGGTCCATACCAGACATCACCGGCAACAATGTCAGCCTACAAAGTCAGCCTACATTCAGCTGGACCAGACAGGACTGGTAAAAGTGCTCTTCAATGACTAGTCGTGGTTTTGTCTCATGATGGTCGGACTCGGAATGAGGCCTGTACTCTGGATTGGGATTGATTTGGAGGTGGAGGGTCTGTCATGGTCTGGGGCGGTGTGTAACCGCATCATCGGACTGAACTTGTTGTCATTGCAGGCAATCTCAACGCTGTGCGTTACAGGGATAGACATCCTTCTCCCTCATGTGGTACCCATCCTGCAGGCTCAATGACAATGCCACCAGCCATACTGCTCATTCTGTGTGTGATTTCCTGCAAGACTGGAATGTCAGTATTCTGCTATGGCCAGCGAAGAGCCCGGATCTCATTCCCATTGAGCACGTATGGGACCTGTTGTATCAGAGGGTGTGGGCTAGTGCCATTACCCCCAGAAATGCAAGTGCCTTGGTGGAAGAATGGGGTAACATCTCACAGCAAGACCTGGCAAATTTGTTGCAGTGCATGAGGAGATGACTGAAGAACTTAATGCAGCTGGTGGCCACACCAGACACTGACTGTTACCTTTGTTCAGGGACACATTATTCCATTTCTGTTAGTCACATGTCTGTGAAACTTCAGTTTATGTTTTAGTTGTTGAATCTTTTTATGTACAAATATGCACACGTTAAGTTTGCAGAAAATAAAAGCAGTTGACTCTTACCAGGTTCAATCCAGCAGTAGCCAATTGACACACTGCGCCACAGGATTGGAGAAGATCCAGCTCTGTTCCAAAGACGGCAAACTCTGCCGACCCTTTAAAAGAGAGCAAACAAGTGCAACTATGGTCATAAATCAAAGCATGATACCTGCATCATGCTAGAAGCAGCTGATGCATGGACTTATCAGAGAGAAATTGAATCATATATATATATATATATATATATATATATATTTTTTTTTTTTTTTAAGGCTGTCAATCGATAAAAACATTTTATATAATTAATTACATGGTGTCCCGATTAATTAACCTCGATTAATCTCATATACAAATATTTGCTGAGAAAGCCCCTCATATAACAATAACTCAATATATAATGATTATACATATTTATATCAATATACAATTATACATAGTTATCTTTAAATATTAAAAATTATACATACATACATATTAGTGCTGCACGATTAATCATATCGCAATAGCGATGTCAGCCTGTGTGATTATATGACGGCAAAAATGCTTATATTAAATAAATAAGTGCATGGGTGGACGTGACAGGCCATTCTCTCTGAGAGCTGTTTGCCCATTTTCTACACTGCTAATAAAAAGAAGACCAGTCAGTCTCAGTTTAGGGAGTGGCAAGTGTGGTCATGTCATGTGAGTTTCCGATGTGCAGCGTGGAAATCAGGTGAAGATGGACACCGAGCAGACCGACACTGATGGCCAGAAAAAATAACACAGATAATAGCTTGGCGATATATCTTTATTTCATCCTTAAAGTTCATATAATATGGGAGCGTGACATGTAAATAAACACAAACTCCAAAAGTGTCATTCTCGGTGCGGTCAGAGCCACTTCAACCAGTCGCGGAAGAGACACAATCTGAGCTGGAGTCGAGACCGGAGAGATATAAAGTTCCGCCGGCTGATGCGCACTCTAACACGGAGACGCTCGTCTCTCACCCCGCTGTCTGCAGCTTGCAACGTGTAGCATCATTGATGAGATCATCATGATAAGATCAATCTTATGTGAAAAATGTGTATATATATTTTTTAAATGTTCTGTAAAATATGTTTGTCTTGCTTCAAACTTTTAAAATGTAATTGTCTTGTTATACATGTCTTGTGCATATATATATATATATATATATATAAATAAAACACAAAATATTCAGATAATTAAAACGCTTAACATTCCTATAGCAGAAGAGTTAATCATTGATAAGACCATTCAAAAAGCAGCTTTAGCATACAATGTATTGTTTACTACCATATTATTGATCATAAGTCAATAATTGGCATACAGTTCACAGCAATCGATTACACAAGTGAATTTGTGGAGATTTATTATGAGGGCTTGTTTAAGGGCCCGTCAATTTACACCTACGTGTGTGTTAGCGTCATAAACATAAAATGTTTAGGTCACTGTGTCAAATTAAATAAGTTTCATTAAAAACCTCTTGAGATCCCCAATATCGCATTTGTGCTCCTTTGAGTGTTTTGAACGTAACGCATGTTTGCGTTGTTCTGCCTACTGAAGTGTTTTCTTCACTGTATAAACTGCACGTTGCTCATGTGTCGTTCATGAACGATTCGTTCATTTTGAACGAATCTTTAATATGACTCGGGACTACCGAGTTGTCTCAGAGAGTGATTCGTTCATTTTGTGTTGACCGCGCATGCGCGCAACATCGCATAAGGTACATGAAGTCATAAATGATTAGTTCATCTTTCGCGAGTCTTCGGGTTCGGCCGGGTCCGAGTCTTTCGTTCTTCCTGTCAGTCCCATAGAGACTATGCTGCTGTCAGTACCGGAAGAGAAATGATTAGTTCGTCTGGTTCGGTTTCGGCCGGGTCCGAGTCTTTCGTTCTTCCTGTCAGTCCCATAGAGACTATGCTGTCAGTACCGGAAGAGAAATGATTAGTTCGTCTCTTCGGTTTCGAGTCGTTCGTTCTTCAAGTCAGACTCACAAACCCATAGCACTATGCAGAGTAGTGCTGTGCTATGGGTTTGTGAGTCTGACTTGAAGAACGAACGACTCGAACCGAAGAGACGAACTAATCATTTCTCTTCCGGTACTGACAGCATAGTCTCTATGGGACTGACAGGAAGAACGAAAGACTCGGACCCGGCCGAACCCAAACCCGAAGACTCGAGAGTCGAGACTTGAACTAATCATTTATCTTTCCGGATCCGGACCGGTATGCTGCATGTGCATGCAGTCAGTGAGTGCATTGGCTGCTGTGTCACACCACACGGCCCAAACACAGACACTGACGAGTCGACATCGACAACTAAGTATTTTTAACGTTTTGAAGTTCGAACCCGATGACACAAGAGGCGGAGAAAAAGGAGGTGAGGTGAACTAACTGCAATAGCTTAAACTTAAGACCCAATTAATAAATTAACATTTCGGTTTCTTATAAATTGGCTTTGGCTGCATTACCCTATAGTTTATTTTTATTTATTTATTTCAAATTGAATCAACATTTTCGTAAGTAGACTACTTGATGTTTTGGGCTATTTAACATGACATTTAATTATATTCTGCTGAAATGAACGAAATGACTCGAAAAAGATTCGTTCATTTTGCTGAACGAGACTCAAAGATCCGAGTCAGTAAAATGATCCGAACTTCCCACTACTATTGCTCATACAGCTGAAATTTCACTTACTGCCCTCTGGAGTAAACAGGTGGTACTACAAGCTTGCATGTCTCAGGAATCTTCATTGTTACCAATCAAAATCAATAACATTAAAAAGACGGTGTCTTTTTTCTTTTTCAAATTTGTCCATCGTTTATACAATTATACATTTATTTCCGTATACATTTTTGTCGTATTTAAATTTAATTACACACACACACACACACACACACACACACACACACACACAAAGAACAAGATAGGTTTTGAAAGTTATTTGTTTTTTATACTAGTCAGAGTTATTAATTGGCCATATAACATCTGAGTACCATTTATCAACCTATCCGAAAATTCTTCTAAGTAAGATTTGTGGACAATTTCATATTCACAAATGCAAGGTTGCAGAGGCAATCTAAACCTTTCTCTTATTAAAAATATTGATTGACTTTAAGATAACTTTTGAGTGTGTTATATGGGAGTATTTATTGATATATCTGTGTTTTTATTTTATTTCTTTTTATTTGTATTTGTCATATATTTAAAAAAAAAAAAAAAAGTATACTTTTTTGTTGTTAGTTTATATTCGTAGCTTTAGTTATTGTGCTTTATTTTCTTTTAGTTATTCTTTTTTATATTTTATATTGGCAAATAAAGCATAGCATTTCTGTTTTCAAAGAGTGGAACGGTGTGTCCAATCAGAGAAGCCTCAGAACAACATGTGGCTCAATGCGGAAGTTATGAAGTGTGGATCATAAACATATACATTTAATGAATTTATTAGACTGAAGGGTGCTCCGTTTTCTAAAAGAGACTTCAATTAGGTGGTTAAACGTATCTCACTTTGCTTAAAATCTTTCATTAGAGCACACTTAAGTTATGCTAGCTTATCTAATATTCCTACACTTTCAATTAATGGTATTCATATTCTAGACAAGAAATGTATTAATTTTTTCATTAGAAATGCTATTGTCTCAGATCAAGTAATTCTCTCTAATGCCTGTTCAAAATGGAGTATTTATTACCTATATTCTAATTTAAGCAATGTATGGATTTCTCCTTACAAACTACTTATCCCAAATAAAATGAGAGAACTTCATTTCAAATTTACTCTCAAATATTACCCTTGCAATCAGCTTTTAAACAGGTTTTTTGAGAATGTATCCCCCTTGTGTTCCTTTTGTAAAATGGAAGAAGAATCAGTTTTACATTTGTTTTATCAATGTACTTTCTCTAAATCTTTTTGGATAAAAATAACCTTGTTATTATTTTTGTTTTAACAATTTGGTGCAGATTACAGAGACTATGATTTTTCTTTCAGATATTCATTGTAATGATGCTAAATTTGACTGTTCTTTATTGTTACTTTGTCTTGTAGGTAAATTTAATCTTCTTAAAGCCAGAGTAATACAATCGAAACCTAATTTTAGAATTTTTTTCTGCTGATGTAAAATCTCTTTTTGCCTCTTTTTATTAAAATTAAACTTATGTGTCTAAACCTTATTATATTAATATTAATATGTGTAAACCTCTGAACGCCAAGGCTTCAAAAACATATAACATCCTTAAGGATGTCACATTGAAAATGTAATCCTTTAAATGTGATATCTTATGTATTGATTTAGTTTGTCCCTATGTTAGCAATATGTCGTTATTCAAGGTATGTATATGGTAATGCAATAAAATAAAAAAATAGACATATAAATACATTTATATGTCTGTGGAGCAGATGCCCCGCCATGCTCGGGCTGTCACTTATTTCCATGGGTTTCAGTACAGCGTAAAAATGTGACGTGGTAGTGTAGTCGTTCACCTAATTCATAATTTGCATGGGTCACCGACCATGCGCACTAAAATTGTTTGAGGATAACCCAAATGAATGGTTTCCTTTTTGCCATTAATAGAAACAGATGTTGAAATTGAATATAAAATATAAAAATTTGTCAAAGTAGATCAATTCAAAATCACATGCTAAAATATAACACTAGCACCATTTAAACCATCTGAATTCTTGGAATATTTAAAGATCCACGGTTACAGGCGTTTCAAGCTAAATATCTGTCCCCACTGAACTACATGTGCATGTAACACCTGTCTGTGTTTACAGGGGTTTCAAGTGATATACCTGTCCCCACTGAATTACATTTACATGAAATACCTGTCTGTGTTTACAGGGGTTTTAAGTGATATACCTGTCCCCACTGAACTACATGTGCATAAAATATCTGTCTGTATTTACAGGGATTTCGAGCCATATGCTCGTCCCCTTCTGAATGACATGTGCATAAAATACCTGTCTGTGTTTACAGGAGTTTTCAGCAAAATGCTCGTCCCCTTCTGAATGACATGTGCATGAAATACCTGTCTGTGTTTACAGGGGTTTCGAGCCATACGCCCAGGACCTGTACAGGATGGCAATAACAACTGCCCAAGTTTTACCAGGAACATTCAATCCCTCATCTGTGCTGACTGTCTGCAATAGGCTGAGAGGCTGGACTGAGGGCTGGTATGCTTGTTGGAAGGCAGGTCCATACCAGACATCACCGGCAACAATGTCGCCTACAAAGTCGCCTACATTCGCTGGACCAGACAGGACTGGTAAAAAGTGCTCTTCAATGACTAGTCGTGGTTTTGTCTCATGATGGTCGGACTCGGAATGAGGCCTGTACTCTGGATTGGGATTGATTTGGAGGTGGAGGGTCTGTCATGGTCTGGGGCGGTGTGTAACCGCATCATCGGACTGAACTTGTTGTCATTGCAGGCAATCTCAACGCTGTGCGTTACAGGGATAGACATCCTTCTCCCTCATGTGGTACCCATCCTGCAGGCTCAATGACAATGCCACCAGCCATACTGCTCATTCTGTGTGTGATTTCCTGCAAGACTGGAATGTCAGTATTCTGCTATGGCCAGCGAAGAGCCCGGATCTCATTCCCATTGAGCACGTATGGGACCTGTTGTATCAGAGGGTGTGGGCTAGTGCCATTACCCCCAGAAATGCAAGTGCCTTGGTGGAAGAATGGGGTAACATCTCACAGCAAGACCTGGCAAATTTGTTGCAGTGCATGAGGAGATGACTGAAGAACTTAATGCAGCTGGTGGCCACACCAGACACTGACTGTTACCTTTGTTCAGGGACACATTATTCCATTTCTGTTAGTCACATGTCTGTGAAACTTCAGTTTATGTTTTAGTTGTTGAATCTTTTTATGTACAAATATGCACACGTTAAGTTTGCAGAAAATAAAAGCAGTTGAAAGTGAGAGGATGTTTATATCCATGACAGCCAACATTCCAGCTTTTTAAAATGATCAGATTAAGCAGACCAATGCCAATATTTAATTAAATCAGGGAATATTTTGTCTAATTCAACTGTTCACAGTAAATCAATGTTATTTTTATTGTACGTTGTTTTGATGTCTGTTTTCTTTTAATGCAAACAAGCAAAAGAGTAGATTTATAACAAAGATTATTGTCTACAGTATTATTTATCCTAATTTTGTCTCTTTATTTATTGCACCTTCAAAAGCAAGGCAAATTAATAAAAATAATGATGCTGGACGAACTTAAGTCAAAGTGAATAATACCCAATTACAACTGATTTTACTTCTATAAAGTTACTTTCCTGAAGGAAAAAAAAAAAAATAATTATATCAGGCCCTGATTTTATCCATCATGAATTGAACAGATCATGAAAAGTGATGAACATAACTGGGATGGTAGTTGGTAAGAGGGGAGGGGTTGAAAAAGTAAGTGCAATTTGTGCAGTCATCCAAAAAAAGAAAGCCTCTTCTGAGATCAAGCAAGTAGTTGCAGTTTGATTCATTATGAACAGAAGCATTTTTCTTTTTTGAGAAAAAATGGTGCACTGAATTATCATTCAAACAATAATGTGAATAAGGGTAATTTTTTTCTTCTAATTTTCACTTTCACTCTTACCATGTCATTGAGCCAGCAAGCCTCTTGCAGTGTTGCTCTAATGCATAGTTTGAAAGCTGTGTTTATCACCATGTTTGGATTATCTTGTTCCAAAATATGTCTCACCTCTGATGCCATGTCTAAAACATATATCCAACATACATATAAACAAGCTCAATGAATTTGCTCAGTGGAGAGACTTTATTGACAGAACACATTATTTTATTTCACTATCACATTATTTCACATTTGGCAAGTTTTCACTATGGTTCACAAGAGAACATTTGTCAGCATGTATCAATGTGGATGCTTTCTTTGTTTCTTCCACAGAGACCTCCATACCACATGTCTGTTTCAGCTAAAGAGAACACACACACACACACACACACACACACAAAAGATTTCATGCCATAACAGCAGATACCTTAATAGTATAGTAACTGTTTATTGGCTGAAGCAAACAGTCTTCTGTCTTTTTTGACTTTTTATGGAAATACCCATCCTCTGAAAAGGAAATGAAAAGCATATGAAACAGAATAAATGAAACGAAGCATAGAGAAAACACAGCATCTGTATAGCACATACAGCCATTTTCAACAATGAACTATTAAAACATTGCCAAATGCCAACACAAGGCATGTGTATTATCCAAAATGTTGCCAGGTCAACTAAACACAACAGATAAGTAAATAGTACATAATTTACAAAAGACTTTGGCAAACATGGTATAGCAATGTATTGCTACAAGATAACAAAAGTGCTACATTAATTTTATAAATTTTTTACCATTGCATTAAACACATAAAACAAACCTTCGTTTGCAACTTCCATCACTCTCATTTTGCGTTTTCTTACAGTTTTTTGTTTGGCCTTCTTATAATGACTTGGTAAAGCCCGAAGGTTTTGCTTGACAGCTTCTTTCTGCTGAAGAGCCAGGCCATTAACCTTGGGTAAACTGCATTTCATTGTTTTACAAAGGTCATGAACAAGGTCAAGATGCATTCTGAATTGCCTCCTTGTCAGTGCACAGTTAGGATACATCATGTAAATATCTGAGCTCTTCACAAAGACGCCACTGATCAGCTGCTAGACTGTGGCTCAATGTTGTGTGTCTGCTTCCCTGGGCAAGGCAGAGGACTAACACAAAAGTCAGTAGAGAAGTCTTCTTGAGTGCCATTTTCAGTGATTGGTGGATTGGTTAGAGCAGCACTGAAATCCAGAGTTATATATGGGCTTCGACAGTACACTGGGCTAAGGGCTCCCCATGTTTTGTCAGAGTGACTAAAAACAGCAAAGAAATCCTTGCATCTTGCATTCACTACTATAGATGAAGTGGAGTCTACTGTTGGATAGCAAATTTTCTGGGATGAACTCGCATATAATAGTTTCAAGCAGAGATGAAAGACTTCCTGTTCCAGAAAATTTGAGGTAGAAGCTCTTCAATGATTTATTGAGTGCCTCAACTCCATTGTTGGTGGTAACTGCCACAGAGAATCCTTGTGGCACATAGGCCCTACACCACTGCTGTAAAACGAAAGAACAAATTACTTTGATGAAGGTAGATGATGCAGAAATAATGTAACATTACACCGTCTACACTGGATGCATAAAAGTGAACATCCTAAACCAGTCCATTTGTCTTGCCAGTAGGAATAGTGCCAGCAGACAGAGCAAATAGATCGGGCATCAATTTACTGTTGGCTCGGCACAACTAACATATCAAGTGTAGTCTGGATCAGTGACGATAATGACTTGCTTTTGTTGTATCCATCTGGTGTTGACAGGGTTTAAGAATTTCAGAGAGAACTAAATGCTGGCCTGTACTTTTATACCAATCTAAATGTACTGTACAACAATTGGCCACGTGGAACACAGAACATGTCCAGTGCAGAACCTCACCTCCCGAATACATAATCACCTTGTATCAACAGAATGCCTGACTTCAAATGACTTGTAAACTTTGCTCTCTTTCAGTCAGTCAGTCAAGCTCCCCATCACAAGATGATTCACTTGGGGCACTAGCTATCTCACGAAGGTGTCCAAGAATTTAATTTTGCTCAGAGTCGGACAACTTGTTCTTGGCTGCCAGAAAGAATGTATGGGATATTAAACAATATAAGAATAGGGATTATCTAGATGTTTCAGATTACCAATTTACAGTACAAATGAAAAGTAAATATAAATTAAACAACAAAACACTACCCACCACTGAGAAAAATATCTAAGAGTTTAGTGAATGTACTTTTGAACGTTGTAGATTTTAAGGCTGTATTGGTTTACTTCTAATCAAAAGTAAAAATCTAAAAAAATAAATCAACGCAAAACATAAATTATCACACATATCCAGGATTAAAATGAAAAACAGAGTAAGATGATAATCTGGTATCAAATAAAATGGGAAAAAACTATTATTCACTTCAACTGGACTGTACCTTGTCTTGTCCATCGTATCCAAGCTTGCTCAAGATGGAATTAAAATAAATACTTCTGTGCATTTGGAAATGTATTGTCCAGAGCTTGGTATTCCTAGTGTGAATAATCAAGCATGAAGTACTTCTTCGGCTGCCAATGCAGATTCCACTTTTTCAAGATGTTAAAAGCTTCAGCTATATCTGTGGTTGTCTCCTTTTCACATATCAACTCAGCAACGGGTTTGTAGCCAACATTAGTCCGAACAACAATGAGAAACAGGGGTAGTGCATATTAGGTGGTTCTGTAAGTGGCATCAAGTAGGACCATATCTCCATAACACTTAAGTAACTACTGCTGTTGTATGTTTTGATGGAGAAACAAGAATGTTTCTTGTGATGAGGTCATCTCCGGTGTGTGTTTATCCTCAAAATCAGTCTTCAGTGTCTGAAAATCCATTTCTTTGTACATTCACTTCAACGTCTATTTCTGTCTGATGTCTGTAGTTCTCTCTGCACTTTCTAAAGAAAAACTGGGAACCTGAATATGTTCATTTCCATTCATCAATTTTGTTTTCCAGTTGCAATTGATCAAAGCCAGAGTATTTCCCATCAAGTAAGGCCTGATGCACATGGTTTTGAATAACATGGCTTGATGTGTCCTGTGGATGTGGTAGAACACTTCCCATGCCTGAAAGCTCTTTCTGGACAAAGGTTTTCAGAACCTTCTTCAGGAAAGTGACAGAGGTTATTCCAAGTAAAACATATTCATGTATTTTGTCACGCACCATGTGATGGTATTTTCACATAAATTACTTCAGAAGTGGCACTGGGGTTCTCTTTTATTGACTCCAGATCCCCCTTAATAGCTGCTTGTTTTTCACTTCTAGAACTTTTGTCTCTCACAGCAAAGTGATGATATCTGTCAAGAACAACATACCATAATGAGTATCTGTCTGAAAAATATTCAGTTAAGTAGTCCCCATCAAATATGTTGCAACACCCTTACATGAGACAGAAATAAAGAGTGCACTTCTTCACCATTACCTTTATAATGGTAATAGTTATACATTTTTCAGCAGTGGTTCTCAACTAGTGGATTACATGCCTGTAATCGGGCTATGGATGGGGGTGTGGTTAAACTAACCACACAATTGAACAGATTTAGAAAAGAGAAATATGACTAAACATGAAGATGCTTTGAAACAATGTCTATTGTGAAAACCGCTATACAAATAAAAGTAGCATGATTAAAGGAATTCAGTGACACTATGACATTTTATCTCCCACTTAGTAATATGATCAAGACTTATACATTTTCTGTTGTAAATACAAAATATTAATTGTAATTTTTGCCATTAATTGCACTACACGCATCATTTTGTATTTTTTTATATTATAAGAAGCTTTTTCTACCTTGATTTAGGGCTGGGCAATATGACGATATATGTCATGGTGACAATATAATGCATCTATTGATATAGATTTTGCTATATCGTGTATACAGTGAAAAGGCCCCAAAACTCAGAGCTCTAACAAAAAGGAGACTTGTGAGAGAAGCCACAGAGAGCCAACAATCACTTTGAAGGAGCTACAGAGTTCAGTGGCTGGGAGTGGAGTAATGGTGTACCAGTCAACCATATCAAGAGCACTGCATAAGCCTGACCAACCTGGAGCAAATCTGCAGAGAAGAATGAGCAAAAATCAATTTGTCACTGTGTGTAAAGCTGGTACATATGCACCCCCAAATACTTAAAGCAGTTATTGCAGCAAAAGTTGGCTCGAATAAATATTAATGTGTAGGGGATGAATATATATATGCAAGCAAGATATTTAATATTTTTATTTTTCACAAAAATATTTGCCAAAAATAATTAATGTCACCTCACAATAATTGATTTTGTGTTTAAGTGTTTTAAAATAAAATATAAATAAGAGTGAAATTTAATTGTACCATTTGTAATTCAGTAATATGAGAGAACTGGTCAGGGGTCTGAATACTTTTGCAAGGCATCGTATATATTTTAGTCGTGTCGCGGTAAGACTCGCGGTGGTGGCTTGTGTGTTTACATCAACACGGAATGGTGCAATAACTCTATGCTAGTCTCTAGTTACTACTCATCGCTGGTGGAGCTTCTGACTGTTAGATGCAGACCTTTTATTTACCACAGGAACTCACCACTGTTATTATAACCGGAGTTAACTTTCCCCCCAGCGCTAATGCTAAGGAAGCGCTCTGTGAACTGTATGAAAACTCAAGCTTGTCAAGCATATATTTAGCTTACTTTTCTTGGTTAATAATTGTGGAAACGTGCATAATATAATATCATTTGATGTACATGAAGTGTGAAAAAGATTTTTCATTGTGGGGGGAAAAAAGAAAGAAACCCTTGTACTTCGGTGAATGCCGCCACGGCTCGTGTCTAGATGGGATCCCTCGCTCGTCAATCTCGCGAGATTGTTACACGGCGTTATAGTTAAAGAGTAGCGCTCGTAACATTGTTGCCAACTTAGCGACTTTGTCGCTATTTTTAGCGACTTTTCAGACCCCTTTAGCGACATTTTTTCAAAAAAGCGACTAGCGACAAATCTAGCGACTTTTTGGACAAACCTTAGCAACTTTCCAAATTCCAAATATCGCCAGTACTGCAAGCGTGAGGACTGTGTCTGCTCTGTTCAGTGAGCGGCTGAGAGGAGCAGCACATTCCGTTGACTGCACGCCAGCGGACATAGACATGAATGAGCTGCGCATGTGCACGCCGTGTTAGCAGGAACCAATCAGTGATCACATAGCAGCTGCCTTCTCCTTTGTTTTAATTCAAAACATTTAATTTGACCGTTTTTTCTTGGCATGCGCTTATATTCACTAGTAATCAGAGTTTTAGTTCATTCCGGTTCGGTTTCTGAAAGCTCCGACTTCAGATCGTATATTTACAGACTCTATACATTTTACTTATCCAAACACAACAGTAAACATTCTTCAAACTCATAAACATGTAACGTTAGCTAAGTTACGTTCCGTTGTCTAACAGAAAATATGTAATTGAGAACCGTTTTACTGGACATTCGGCTATACACTTATATAAAAACAGTATGAGCACGGTTTAGGGGAGATAACCGTTATTATAAACTGAAGTAGGCTACAGTACCGACAAATTAGGCAGAATGCAAATCCGACGCGATGACGTCATTAATATGCTAATAACGCATGATGTCATCTGGCGACATTTAGCTACTTTCCATTGAAAATAGTTGGCAACACTGGCTCGTAAAAAAAATATTTAAAATTGTCTGTTTTGATGTACAGTCAGCTTTGATGATCAATTCAAGCTCTAAAATAAATATTTCACATAATACATTTGACAACTTTAGCTCTTTGAATAAATAGTTCCAGGTTGTAATCCACTCAGAGGCAACTTTGTAATTTAATAAACAAAGATTGGATCTGCACCAATATCTTGAGTGGGGGCACATCTGTTGTGAACTGCGGTACACAAACACAATCTCCAACATATTTGTCTTACATTTAGAGTAGAGTGAGGAAAACTCTACATAGAGTCAACCCACGGAAGGCTGCTGGACCAGAAATTCCTGGCAGAGTGCTCAGAGGATGTGCACACCAGCTGGCAGATGTTCATCTTCAACATCTCTCTGAGCAGCGTCGTCGTTCCAACATGCTTCAAGGCCACCACCATCGTCCCCATGCCAAAAAAGTCTTTAGTGTCCTGCCTCAACGACTACCGTCCCGTCGCACTCACACCCATCATCATGAAGTGCTTCGAGAGGCTCGTCATGAGGCACATTAAGACACAGCTGCCCCCTCACTAGACCCACTGCAGTTCATGTATCGTCCAAACCGTTCAACAGACGACGCCATTGCCACCAACCTCCATCTGGCCCTCACCCACCAAGATAAAAAGGACTCATACGTTTGAATGCTGTTCATAGATTTAAGCTCAGCATTCAACACAATAATTCCTCAGCACCTGATTGGAAAGCTGAACCTGCTGGGCCTGGACACCTCCCTCTCAATGCTAAGAGGCAACTTTGTAATTTAATAAACAAAGATTGCATCTGCACCAATATCTTGAGTGGGGGCACATTTGTTTGCGAACTGCGGTTCACAAACACAATCTCCAACATAGTTGTCTTACATTTTCCAGTTCTTAAAGAGATAAACGTTTTTAAACAACAGATATTTTTTTTCAACATAAACATTTTTAAATCGTGAATTACTATTACTATCAATTAAGTCACAATAACAGAATTCTAAGATTTAAAGTAATATGTGCTAATGTCAAAATATTACTGTACTCAAGAAACATGGGATGCTATATGAGATTACAAGAAGACAACAGGATTCCTTAATAATAACAATAATAAGGGAGCTGCAATTTGCACTAAGTGTAAATAGCAATATCTTCTTTGCACTAAGTGCAAATAGTGTTAGACAGATAATTTTTGCACCCATAATTTTTGCACTGCTGTATGTTTATTTAGAGTCCCACACCCTACACCACCCTATCACTGCGATGAAATCAACCATTATATTATTTGTATTTATTATTATAATTAGTATAAGTGGAGACAGGAAACAGGATGTAGAAAACTGGGTCAAAAGTAGGATTAGAACCCAGATCTTCCACCTGGAAAAACCACAGTCATACATTTTATCACACTAAGCCACTACAGAACACTTAAGAAGCAGATTGTCTTTAATTTCTTTGTTTCCACCAGACTATTTCAGTGCAAATAGCAGCACTGTGTGGCAGACATTTACACCTAGTGCAAATAGTCACTCTATGATACTTATAATAGCAATGATATATTATTGATATTATTGCGTTTCTAATGCTTTCCATCATGATATGCTGAGATACGAGCAAAAAAATATTTGAACAGAATACGCATGCGCGAGTAGTAAAAAAGAATCCCTTTTAGACACAACCCAGCTTTTTGGTGGTCACACATTCGGTTCTTGACTCTTTTCAAACACTGCAAGGGACCAAAGATAAATACACGCTGCAACATACAACTGCATTAAATCATATCGGTGAGTATATTTTGGGAGACATCTTAAGACCAGTAATACTGAATTGTACATTACGCAATTTGTTTTGGTTGGCCTTTATCAATGCTTATACGAGCAACCCATATGGTATTTTAGAACTGTTTGCTAAATAACGTTGTTTAATGGGCCATTTGCGGAAAACTTGCAAAATAATAGTAATTCAACACAGGCTGCAGCGAGGACCTCTTGTTCAAACTTCGCGAAACAGTGTATGTCGCATCCTCGCGCTATAGAGAATCAATCACGAAGCACGTGTAATATATAAGCTAGCTTTCAGCCCAAATTGTTCAGTTTTATTCAAACAGAAAAACGAAACATGCCAGAACATATATTTTGTCAATAATATGAAGACTTTGGAAGTTGGCAATCGGAAAAATATATTGTGTTCAACCAGCAGCCGCGTATTGTCAAGGGTACCGTGATTACACAAGGATAACTATTAAACAACCAATATGTGACCTATATTTATGGAGGGTCTATTAGTAAAGTTAGCGATGATGCAACTGACCTTTCGCACAGTTCTTTCACTATTCTTTATGTCCCATGAATTCCACTCAGCCCAGTTTGTTTTTCCTCTGAGCAGTTTTGCAACATGTCGTTTTCATAACCTGTAAACAATAGTTGCCGCCAAATACCATGTATACAATTTTATTAGCACTCTAAAATAAGTAGGCCTAAATTATTATGGATCTTCTTCAAGCAGTGTAAGACATTTATAATCTTTTTTTTTTTTTTTACATTTGTTTTATTTCTTTGAAGACAATGGTTGCTAATACCAAGTTACCATAGTTTTTAACAGTAGAGTGTGGTATTTTTGCAGTTCATCAGATATGTCCAACAAATCTAAATACCAAAAAGACAACATTGCCATTAGTATAGCTAGTTTATTGTTTGCTGTGCGATTGTTAGATGAATAAAGTAAACTCAAACAGCTTGAGGGACTTTTTATCTTTTCAAATTATGTGGTTAGATGGTTTTGTTTTTCCACATCTACATTAATGTGAATTGTAAAAAAAACTATTATAAAACTGCAACACCAATTGGATAGACTTATACTTGTTGTAAGGTTAAAGAAATAACTTAAAAGGATCGTCTTTGTTGCTCTGTTAAGTTGAAGAAACTTTGGACAACCATGCTCTGGTCCTTATTACGAAAACGTTTATCTGGACTTTATTTGGAAGCAATCTCCACCAGATGGTTTTATAAAACAAGATTTGATGTGCAACAATGGAGGACCTGCAAGAATTTGCTTCCTCTTGTGCAAGTGCGAAGACCATTTCTGCTGAGCTAAGTGAGTACTGCTTTCAGTTCCTTTTTTCATTGATTTATTGTCAACAAATAACCTTAACCTTATTATATCTGATTTCTCTGCAACATCAGTCTAACATTTTAAAACTCATACATTCTGTAGATATGTTCTGTATGTTCACATTTGTTATTACATGTATGTGTTATACAATTATGTTGCTTCATGTTTTGCAGTGGATGATTTCTACTCCAAGGTCATTGTTGACTTCGTTGGTGATCATAACGGAAGCCTGTTGAAGCTAAATGAAAAGCAGTGGAAAAACCGCATGTTGGTTCAGATTGGGCTGATGAGACAGGAGCTTCATATTTCATGGGTTAATTTAATACAATGGCTCCAAAAGATTATTCCAAAGTATCAGTCTGCTGATTTCCGTGGCCTGATTGAGAGGAACACCACAACAGCTTTGAGCTTAAATGGGGATGCCAGAGAGAACTTTCTTGATTCGAATGTCAACTTTGAATTTGTCGGACCTCTATGTGATAGTATCGGAATCGGAAGAAAAGATTTACTTAAAAAATCTGATTTCTCAGATCATGCAAAATTAGCTGGCCTCACAAATGGCCTTGTTCTAGAATTGGTTAACTTTATAGCACGAGAGAAATTAGATCCAGTTGTCTTAGTGTCCTGGATTCGTAACTTTGAGCCTTTATTCTGTAAGGATGGCAAAATCCGAAGAGCCTACAGACTCCTACGGACAAATCTCAAGAATTTCAAGATACAGTTCCGCAAGAATCAGAGAAGTCGAAAGAGGAGCCGTGGATTCCTTCAGAGTCCATTTGATCTTTCTCCTGATGTTGTTGTTGATGATGATATTGGAAACAGGAGGGTAAAAATGATCAAGGCACATGCAAAGAAATGCTGCATTGCTATGCATAAACAAATGGACACAACCGCTATGATCAAGGAGGATGATAATCCTGTTGATATTTCCCAAACATATTGCGTTGATGAGACCGTGGGTCAGCGGTCTCATTCTGAACCTGATCACAACCAAACCCCTCATGGAGTCAGTGCAGAAACAGAACATGGATCACAAAGCCATCAGACACAGTCACAAGATGAAGTAGAAGAAGACCCAAGAACTGATACAGGGGACTGTGTCACGCTTCTTGATATCACTGTGCTGTCTTTGCAAAAGCTTGCTGACATGTATGGTGGTAAGAATGACACTGCTAAGGCGGTTTCAATGGATCTACTTCAAAATCACTTCTCCACAATGCTAAAGAAAGATGCTGACTTGAGGTCCCTCAATGACAAAGTAAAAGCCTGTGCCTCATCCAAGGGAGGCACCCCTCTGCTAGTGCCACCTTTTAATTTTCTGCATTATGTCTGCCAATTCCTTTACGATCTCATTGATGTTATTGAGCAGCAAATTATGTCATTTGAAAAAGATTTTATGAACACCACAGGACTGAAACTTGGACGCGACAAGCACCCCAGATTTAAGAGTTTTCTGAACTTTGACGAGAGTGCTGTGACACGTTACATTCATATGGCTTCTAAACTTTTATGTCCAATTGAAGAGACTACCCCTAACTACCGCAGACACTGGCTTGCTTTTTGCATTGAGAGAAATAACCCTTCTAAACTACTTATCACTAGGTCGAATCGTCTCATTAACTACTTTGAAGCAGCTGCAGGACTTGTTCACCATTTCGAAGATATTGTTCTATTTGTATCCGAACTGCTGCTTCTGAATGACGTCTCCGATATCGTCTTGGAGAGTGTCAATGCTGATGCAAGTGATGAGGCTATGCAGGCACTGGTCTGTGTGCTTGCCATTGTCTACCTTAAAGTCCTGGGACCCTTTTGGCAGCTACTCAAGAGTGATAGAGAATATCATCTTTTCAGTTGGTACATTCTTTGCCTCTATGAAAAGCTCTTGGAATGGTCGCAAGATGCAAGTTGCCTTTTGCAAGCAGAAGCTCATGTAAATGTGTTCTTACAGCTTCCAATGCAAGAGAGAAATTTTAAGGGAGTGTTCACGTATTGCCGTCTTAATGCAGAGAGACAGAATGGTACTTTTGTGAGAGCTTGTTTACAGAAGATGATGAAAGCCCTTGCAGCTGTACTGGAGGACAATCTTAAAGATTTCTTACCAGGAGGGAAGCTCTGCAAAGAATTGTCTGTTGACATAACTGCTCAAATGGCAAACTGTACATTTTCACAGTTGATGGGCGAATATGCCTTCGGTCATTCATACCCTTATGAGAAGAACAGGCCTGATAAAACAGACCGAGAGTAGCGTTTCAGAAGAATCAGAAAGAGCACCTGCTTTTCAAAAGGCCTTAGATAGATGTACACCACCTTCTGCTGAAACCATTGAACAGTAACAACAAGTATGGCAGCATCACCATATCTTTGAAGTGGCAAATCTCCATGATGTAGAAAAGGTGATTCGACAAAAGCAAGAAGCTCAGGATCACATTTATAGAAAAATAATTATTGGAGCGGTTTCAAAAAAAGGTTGCCCATGTAAAAGTAAGCAAGACATTGACCGATTGCTTGCAAAATTAGAAAGTGCAAGCCATGCACAGAAATGGGAGGCCATTCACTGTGAGCTGAACTATCAGAAGTGCATCATGGGTTCCAGAGACAACAAGTTAGAAAAAGTTATGTTCTATAGGTTTTTCTTTGTCAGACATGGAATTAGAGCACTCAAATGACTACACCGTCTCAAAATGTGGTTGATCAGACAAGCGCATTGAGTCATGATACCTCTAGTCATTCAGCACTCCTATACAAAACACTGTCGCTGGTCAGCAAACAAAACAACAACAAAAAAAATTTTTTATCAACAAAAGTATTGATATGAAGATTAAAAGACTGTTTGTTTCCCAGTTACAGGTAGAACTTTGAATTTCGGAACTTTTGAATTAAAAAGGTGTTGAGAAAATTCTACTTGCATTTGGGGATTTTTTTTTTGTGTTTTGTTTTCCTGCATAATATAATGTCTTTGTAGAAGTCCATTGATTTGATTTACTTTTATTACTATCAAAATAGTTATTTTCTCCTATTTGTTTTGCAGAACATAAAGTTGCATTACAAAATAAAACGTTTTTTTAGCAATCTCCTTGTCTTGACTTTTTTAAAACAATAAAGAAATGCATTTGATATTATCCCAACTCCACCTCTATTTCTATTCACATCTATTACATAATAATAATAATAACAGTTATCACAAATGAAGTTGGGGTCTTGCATCTCATGCTCGAGTCCTTCATCATAGACAGCAAGCCAAATAGGTTTACTTTGATCCCATTCACGAATTATATGAAATATTTTACTAAAAATGGTAGGATCATTTGAATGTTTTTACTCTCCACAACCTCTCAATGTGAACTTTGATAATATCTGACAACTGACACGATAACTTTTTAATAATGAACAAGCACTTTTATTGATGAGCATCACTTGAGAAGTCCAACTAATGTATGGTAGACACTAGCTTTAATTGGCTTAAAATAATTTCCAAATAACAGATTGTTTACATTAGAAGAGAAATGTACCACCAAAGTGTCTAGTGTCTTCACTTTATCAGCTTCAATTATATTTTAGTAGAACTAACTTGTGAAATGACCTTTCACTCACAGCCATGGGCAGTATTCCCAAAAAGTACTTGCAAACGTTGCAAGGTTAAAGCCACACTTAATAAATTTAGATTTGTATTGGATTAGATAACTAAATATCAAGTGGCATCTGCCAACCAATGATGCCAGAACTTTTCTCAAAATTAAATTTTTAGTCTAAACTAATTTAGCAAAAATGTTGGGCTTGTAATTTTTATTAAAGTCAGTTCTGCTCAAGTTCACGCAGGTAGCAATGTAACCTTAGTTCATCACATTAACTATGTTCAACTAAGTTTGTCTACAAGAAAGCACCCAAACACTTTCTGGCTTTATTTTGGAAAGTATATCTGTTGCTTTGCCTTTTGAAACCTAACAAACATTTTTATTAAATGTTTTCTTGAAAATTTACATATGCTATTTTTAAAGTGTCCAAATACTTTTTTTAGTCACTGTTGCTGTAAAAAATATCACTTTAAATGGTAAACAAGAGAAGGTCTAACTGATCTGTGCACTTTCCCCAGAAGTTTAAATGGCAGATACTATATGGTGGGATCATGCCATTGTTACACACATTCTGGTGGCCCTGTTTGGAATGGGCTCATGGATCTCTGTGAACTCTTTATGGGTTGAGCTGCCAGTTGTTGTAGGTGTTCTACCTGAAGGTAAATAGTTTTATTACAAATATACAAATATTTTTAATTTTAGTTTATGGAATTATTAGCTAATTTTCCCTGCTGAAAAAAAGCTGAAGCCTTTTCAGGTCTTAGCTGGTCTCCTAGCCTTGTCAGGTTGGTTTGTTTGTTAGGTTTAGAGGGTACTTGTCGGCTGACCAGCTTAACCAGCTGAGCACCAACTTGGCTAAGCTGGGAGACCAGCGAAACTATCTAAGACAAGAAAAAGCAAAAGCTTTTTTTCTTCTGCTAGGGTAATATCTTACGTTGTTATTAATGCATGCTGTGCCTTGTTAACTTAACATTAATGTTGTTTATATTGTCCTGGCAACTTGAGAAATGTAATTTCTTTGTAGGGTGGAACTTGCCAGCCTATCTTTCTGTGCTGATTGCCTTTGGGAATTTGGGCCCAGTGGCTGTAACTTTAACCCACCACTTTGCACCAGGACGGCTGAATGAACGTGTGGTCATACACACAATACAAGTGCTAGCAGTGATTGCATCTGGATTTCTCGCTCTCTTCTGGTCACAGGTGGCCGAGGTTTTAGGAGAGCTGAGATCTGTGCCATTCCTGCTGTTGACATTTGTACTGTCATTTGTCTGCTGCACCTCTAATGTTACCTTTTTACCCTTCATGTTTCGCTATCCTCCAGAATACATCCGGACTTTCTTTGTTGGACAGGGTCTTAGTGCACTCTTTCCCTGCGTGGTTGCATTGGGGCAGGGTGTAGGGAAACTAGAGTGTGTTGAGACACCAAATGGAACACAGCCCCAATATCTCAAAGAGAACTTCCCTGTACAGAACTTCTTCTGGTTCTTGTGTGTGATGCTGGCTATTTCTGCCCTCTGTTTCCTGACACTGGCATATAGAGTGGTCACCCAGGCTGGAGCACAGGAAGTTCAAAACAGAGAAGAGAAAACAGAGGAAGAGACACACCCATTACAAAATGGAGGTACACCTGTCTCAGAAGAACAGGTACAAATTGAAAAACATGCTTCTGTTGTGACTTTCTGGACATCACGGAATATCTACCTGCTTTTGCTGCTCGGAATATCCAATGCTCTGACCAATGGCGTGTTGCCATCCGTGCAAAGCTTCTCCTGTCTTCCTTACGGCACCATGACCTTTCACCTCTCTGTTGTCTTGGGGAACATTGCAAACCCTCTGGCCTGCTTTGTGGCCATGTTTGTCCTACTTAGGTAAGCAAGTTCATGATGTCATCATCTTCTGTGAAAGTTGAATGAGCTTAACATCTTGGTTGCCATTACCTAAAGTCAGTGTCAATCAGTATTTGTAACCCATTTGAATTCCGTAATGTAATGTACACTTGCAGTCCACTTTATTAGGTACACCTACTTATTCATGCAATTATCTTATCAGCCAATCATGTGGCAGCAGTGCAATGCATATCATTCAGATACGGTTCAAGATCTTCAGTTAATGTTCACACCAACCATCAAAATGGGGAAATGTGATCTCAGTGATTTCGACCATGGCATCATTGTTGGTGCCAGATGGGCTGGTTTGCGTATTTCTGTAACTGCTGATCTCCTGGGATTTTCACGCACTCACTCACATGCAGTTTCTAGAGTTTACTCAGAATGGTGCTAAAAACAAACAAAAAAAAAAACATTACGTAAGCAGTAGTTCTGCAGATGGAAATGCCTTGTTGATGAGAGAGGTCAATGGAGAATGGCAAGACTGCTTCTGAGCTGACAGAATGGCAACGGTAACGCCGATAAACCCTCTGTGCAATTGTAATGAGTTGACGCAAGGTTTGTGTACATGACAGGCTCTTGAAGGGTGTGGTTAAAACTGTCTAAAAGCTTTTGACCATTTACTTAACATTTATTCTTTTAAATGATTATATTTATTATATGTGTACAGGGTTCATACACTTGAAGTGCTTGAAAACTTGAAATACTGAATTAGATTTTTTTTTTTTTTAATTTTTAAGTCCTGGAAAACCTTAGAAAATATTTTAAATTTTTTAACAAGAGGTGCTTAAAAAGTTCGTGAATTATAGAAAATCATAAAATACATTACTTAAATAATTTAAACAAAATTAAGTGCCTTTATTTATCTTCGGAAAAACAGACCACTGCTGAAGAAGTCACGCGTAGACGGCGCTGTCACGTGGCACCTGTTACTTTTGGCAGCGCTGTTTAGAATGGGTCAATCACAATAAATTGTAACTGGAGGATTTAAAATATATATTTTATAGATACTGCTATGATGGATTTAACAAGTATGAATCCTTTCAAATATCAGTTTGAATAAAAAATTACTCTCCAGAGTAAAAAAATTAGATCAATGGAGGATTCCGTTTTGTGTGCCGTCTTGCGCCCCCTTGTGAAAAGACAGCTTTGTGTCTCACAAAATAGTTAATATCTGACAACTTTTGGGTCAATATCAAAATTTGTTGACAAACAAGTAATGAAAAAGGTATCATTCTATAACCTAACCTTTAATTTGAAATGGCTTGACTCTGTTTTGCCAATTGTTTTGAAAATAAATTTTAAATTGTCCGATGCCTGAAAATAATCCTTGTTCCCTTCAGCTGGTACACCACTTTTATGACATTTAAAGTTATTTATGTGTTTATTTTATACCTATTATTTAATAAAAGCATATAGTGCAAATTTGCAAAAAAGCTAAACAAAATTATTATTAATAATTTAAATAATTTAAAAATAACCTTTGCACCTTGATTACATGACATTTGTGTTATCAATGATAAAACCTTTTATTTTTTATGTTTTAACATTTCTTTTTAAATAAAAAAAGTTGTGGAAAATAATTTTTAAGGTCAAATTTCAGAAATTTCTGTTTAAATATGCATTTAATGATTTGTCCCAGCATGTTAAAAAGTCATTAATTCACATTTTAACTAATATTTTCACACAAAAATATCTGGTGTTGTACCCTATTGAACCCTCAAAATGTGGTGTTGTAACCCATTTAACCCTCATTAGTGTTAACTTAGTGTTAACTTGCTTCATTCGTGAAACAAAATTAAATAATAAAAGAAAGAACAGCAGCCAAGTTGTCTTTTATGAATAAAGAAAAATGTCAACATGTTATAAAATGTTTACCTTCAGCTTTTATAGGCAAAAATTTAACGGAATGGAAAATTTTTATATTTTGTAAGTTTTTTGAGAATGACCCATTGGCAATTTGGGTTAGTTCCTCACATAAATCTGTAATGTGACTTTAGAAAACATGGAACATAGCACCAGTGTTGGGTAAGTTTGAGCACAAACCATGAAAATGACATACATAAACTTAAATGGTTGTATTTACTGGACCCTTTGGAGTATGGACATAGATGTAGTATCTTTTGAAAGAAGACACTTTGGGCTTTATTAATTCCAAGCATTAATATATATTATTTTTTAAAGTTAGAGAAGCTGATGTTTGAAGTAATGGAAATATTTTGTGCTGAACATGTTTTTATAATCTAAAAAACAAATGACATCTTGAGCATAGTCCTTGACAACAAATAAAAATGTGCTTGAAAAGACCTTGAAAGTCTTAGAAATCAACTTTGAAGCATCTGTATGTACCCTGTGTGTGTAATTTGTAGAAATAAAATGAATTAAATGTTGTATTTCAGGTCCAGCGTTGGTCTAGGTATGATGTCACTAGGAGGCGGGGTTTTTGCTGCCTATCTTATGGCACTGGCTGCACTCAGTCCCTGCCCACCACTTTTAGGAAGTCAGTCTGGAATCGCTCTAGTGGTTAGTAATTTTATTTGTCGTAGATATATTTTTCCTGTAATATGACACATATTATGAACATTGTATTTCATAATCTTATCATCTCAATGCTCTGATAAAGAGAGAGTCAAAAGTAATTCTTGACACTGAAATCTGCTCTGTAAAGCTAACTGTAAAGTTAATTATTTTAATTAATTACATTAATTGCAAATTAAAAAAAGATATATATTTGAGACCACAAAGTAATTTTGTTTTTCCAATGTGCACTACCATTTATTCTTTTGTGTATTTACTCATGATTGTTGTGTGGTTGTGCAACAGCAGCTCAAACTAGCATAAATGCATGGGCCAATTGGGCAAGTGACCGTTCTGTCAACTGGCCCAAAAGTGTCTCACACTGGCCATGAGCCATCATTATTGTTGAGCCCTTTATAATGTTCAAGAAATGGCATATTGATAAATAATATGTAAAGAATATTGAAACCCAAACTAAGAAGGTAATTGTCTTCATGCAATTACCTGTTTCTTTTTTTAATTGGAATCTTTGATACTGTCTCTGATTAGGTCATATCGTGGATCATCTTCACTGGGTTGTTCTCATATCTGAAGGTAGTGGTTGGGACACTTCTTCATGAAGCAGGTCATGCTGCTTTGCTCTGGTGTGGGGTCTTTATCCAGGCTGGCTCTCTTATAGGAGCCTTCACTATGTTTCCTCTAGTCAGTGTATACCAGGTCTTCCAGCAATCCCAGGACTGTAAGGATAACTGCAGTTAATAATACCACACTTGATTTTATATTCACCCTGTGTCTTTATTGAATGGATGCTGCTACTGGAATCTGAAAATGGAAAGGGAAGTGCAAAACCAGTAGCAGGATTTTACAGGACTTAATTACAACTCATGACAATCCATTGTCATATCAATGCAAGAGCTGCTTCTGATCACATTTTACAGATTGTCTTTGTTACACCCAGTGGAACATTAAGAATGTGACAAATACCTATATGTGTGGTTGATATATTTAAATCACTTTGAGAGTGTGAACAACTTGTCCTAATCTAGATTATGTACAAATACATCGTTGGTGGGAAGAGGTCTGCTCTCATGGAAGATATTTGTGGCAGTATGTCAAAAACTGCTTAGCCCAAAAATCAGTCAATGTTTTAATCTATAGCAACAATATACTACGCCAATGAGTACACTCATACTATCTTTATCAGGTCTGTGTAGTATTGTATGCAGTATTTTGTTCATTTGCAACAAAAATAAATGTTCATTGTCTAATGTCTGCAACCTGTAACTTTTTTGATGAGTGCAGCCATGTTGTCGTATGAATGCCTTCTATGTCAATAGAAATATTGTTTTTTTTTTTATAGACAAAAAGCAAGAACCATGTATTGTCACATTTCAATATGAATGACTACTTTTAATTTTAAGATTAGCATTTTTACATAACTTTTGTGTTTTATATCTAGATACGTAGTACAACACAACTTGTCTCTGCTCACTGATTATTTGAGTAATGGATGATTGTACTGATATTGTAGCTATGATGGCAGTGTCTATTAGAGGTAGACCGATATATGAGTTTTACTGATCAATCAGTGCCGATAGTTGCATTTTGGAACTATCGCTTATAGTTTTTTCATAATTTTGTTATTTAAAAATAAGAGTCCCTGGTGTGTTTCAGGCTTGTTTATACTTAAAAGTCCTACGTTATTCACCAAACCTTTTTTCTGGTTATTATTGGGATTTTAAACAAAAAACTGCATCTGGGATTTTATTCATTTTGGACTCTGTCTTTGCCCGCCATTGTAAAGCAAGATAATTTTTTCCTTTTTTTTTTTTTTTTTTTACATTTTATAAATTGATTTTAAAACCTATTGGCTGATTAATCAGTTATCTGCCTTTCCCACCACCTTAGTTATCTCAAAATCCACTATCGGTCATCCTCTAGTTTTTATCTTTGACCTGCTGAATTGCTCATCAGTTAGTTTGTTTTTTGTTTTGTTTTTATTTTGAATATACTGTCAGAAAATATTTGTAATGTGTGAATCAGCAGGAAGGCTTTTATTATTTCGAGATGAGGCCAGTATTTTTAATGCATATTAATCTCATGGTTTCTACAGGAAACAGAAAACTTGATGTTATGTGTTATTCTAAACTTTCCTGACAAATATCCTTGAAATATGAATGTGGAATATGTGAGTTTTACACATTTAAATTCAGCACTAATTATTTAGTACTAATAAGATCTAATCTTGCCACTAATTGTATAAATATACATTCTGAATTAACTTTATAAAATGAGCTAAAATCAGGTTTAATTTCAGAAGAGCTGATATACTGGAGATTTTACTGTGAGCACTAATTGCATTCCTTGCATGTCTAATGAAAGGATTTAGTTTAGAGGAAAAAATTGTCCAGTAGCCTTTCGATAGTTAGCTTTTTTTATGTGAAGGATTGTTTTTGTTCTTCAGTGGTTTTTTTTTCACTTTTTTTATTGAGAGTGAGCCTGAAAATTATGAGATTATATAGGCCTATGCTGTTTTAATACTTGTTTCACATTCTTGTTAACATTGTTTTTTCTTTTATGTGACAGCATTGTAAGTAAATAATAGTTTTTTTTTTACAACATAGAAATGTTGTGTGTGTGTTTTATGAAAG
>NC_068301.1:10783149-10802245 GCF_025860055.1 Xyrauchen texanus
CTGCTGAGTGCAGGAAAGCCCATCCAGCACAGGACTGAGATAGAAGCCGATCTGAACAAGGCTGAAAACATGATCCGATACCTTTTCAATGATGTGCAGTTACTGAAAGATGGGCGCCACCTACAGGCAGAGCAGATGTACAGAAGGTCAGTAGAAATACAGTGGAAACTAGATCCATGTTGTATTTGCTCAATGCTAGAATATAGGTTTAAGTGCAATACCCTTAACACAAAAATATGAATGATGCTGTACTCAATTTGTTTTTTTGAGTTGTTACTTCTTTATTCCTGTCACATGGGAAAACAATATTGCTATTGTCGTAAGGGATGATCCAGGATTTTTAAATAAAAATATAATGTGTGTATAAGTGCATTTGACTAAAGAAAGTTCAGTAAACATTATTCCACAATTTATCAGGTTTGATATTGCTTTTATGCCATAGTTCTATAAAAAGAAGTGAATATGAGCCACATACATTTTAGACAGATTGTGGCCAGTTAGTTTGTCTATTTTTGCTCTCCGAACATAAATAGTCCTAAATGAAGCCAAAGCAGGATGAAATGTTTTATTTTTGCATGCAAGTCTGTCTGAAATGCCACAAACAAAGACAAGCAGAGTACAACAAAGAATGAAGTATCTCAGTGCTGTTATACTGAATCAGTTATACTGAATCCAATCAGATTAGAGTATCAGAACTAATTATTGTATAAATAAATAAAACTAATTTAACCTCGCACAACTCTGTCTTTGTGACCGCATCAGTAACCTTCCTCTGTCTTTTCTCTCAGGGTATACCGTCTCCATGAGCGTCTGGTTAACCTGCGCAGCGAGTATAATCTGCGTCTAAAGTCTGGCGTGACTGTGTCGCAGGTGCCCATGACACAAATGCCCATGACCCAGATCTCCCAGGTCCAAACGTTGCAGCAATCTCCCCAACGCATTAGGCCTGAGCTAGATGAAGTCACTCTCAAATACATTCAGGACCTCGTGGCCTGGGTGGAGGAGAACCAGAAACGCATCGATGGGGCAGAGTGGGGCGAAGACCTGCCCTCTGTGGAGTCACAACTTGGTAGCCACCGTGGCCTTCACCAGTCTATAGAAGACTTCAAATATAAGATTGATCGTGCACGGGCTGATGAGGTAGTTTAGAGCGTAAACATGTCATGCATGTTTCTATATTTCATTTGTCTAAGTAGTCTTAAAGGCAAACATTTCTACACTTTCATTAGATAATTAGATACTTATCATGTTAGTCAAGGTTTCTTCCACCAAAACAGTTGTAATTGAGTTTCAATTGATAATTTTATAAACTCTCTCTGACATTTAGAAATAAACAGCCTATTTTGGTACTGTACCTTTAAGACTGTTCTGATTCGCTAACCTCTTTGCATGAAATCAGTAACAATAGTGTTTGTATCGTACAATAGCAGTAACACATGTGTACTTGAGAACAAACAATAAGGTTCTCAACAATAAATCTTAGTATTTAAATAGCAAACTCCAGTCAAAATTCATTGCATTTGGGTGACAGTGAATAACTGCAGTGAAGACTGCACTGAATATCACATGAAAACCAACAGAATTGTTTCTCCTTTTAAGAATCAGCTGACCCCTGTCAGTAAGGGAGCCTATCGAGAATACTTGGGCAAGCTGGACCTGCAGTACGGCAAACTGCTGGTATGCTTTTAAAATTAGTACCAATACACACCAATCTCCATCTGTACTATATACCAGTTTAAATCACAGTAAACAGCATCTGATCAATTAAAATGAGCTAATTTGTTAGTTGGTTAATTTTTGTTATTGTTCCACATAAGAATTCTTCCAAAGCACGACTGCGCAGTCTGGATCAGTTACATGCTTTTATTGTTGCTGCCACCAAAGAACTGATGTGGTTGAACGAGAAAGAAGAGGAGGAGTTGAACTACGACTGGAGTGATCGAAACTCCAACATGACTGCCAAGAAGGACAACTATTCAGTAAGACCTAAACACTTCTGAATTCTTAGCTGGCTCCTTTTGATGCTATGATGTCCTTTTTAATTACAAACAACTCTGCACACTTTAGTTGTGCGTTAAGGTGATCATTTAATTGCATTTAATAATAACATCAATAAAGGCTCATGTTATTGAGACAATGGTTCTATATTTTAGGGTTTAATGCGAGAACTTGAACAGAGAGAGAAGAGGATGAACAATGTCCAAGCGACTGGAGACAAACTGCAGAAAGAGGGTCATCCTGCCAGGAAGACTGTGGAGGTACAAACATTTTTATATTTATTAATTTAGTTATTTATTTTCTGTACAAAACATACAGAGGTTCTGTTCCAAGTCATAGTATTATAGAGCTACAAAGTGGCATGAGGAATATGTTGTCAACATATATATTTCAGCAGAAAATTCTGGGTTGTAATGGTTGTAACTCAAGCTGTTTGCAAACTGTTCCTCTATAGGCTTTCTCAACAGCTCTTCAGACACAGTGGAGTTGGATCCTTCAACTCTGCTGCTGCATTGAGACTCATCTAAAAGAAAACACTGCTTACTTCCAGGTACAGACATCAACACAGCTCTATGCATGTAGATGTTGGGTTTGTCCAAATTATCTAATTTAACTGAACTGTTTTGACCTCCTAGCCATGTCTTGTGCTCTACAGTTCTTCTCAGATGTTAAAGATGCTGAAGAGAGGTTGAAGAAGATGGAAGACATGATGAAGAAGAAATATGTGTGCGATCGCTCTATCACAGTCACAAGGCTAGAGGATCTGCTGCAGGATGCAGTGGTGAGTCTTAAAGGGGTCATATAATGGTACATGCACTTTTTCAAGTTGATTGTACTGAAATGTGTGTTGGCTGTGCCTGTACACAACCATCCTATAAATGCTAAAAATCCATCCAGTGTTTTTGTTTTAATCTCCTTATATATTTTCCCCTGCCTCAAATCGAGCCGTTCGACCGTGTGACGTCACACGGTCGGCCGCCCCTCCCAGGATTGTTGATTGACAGCAGTGTTTCAACACAGACCCGCCCTCGCTCGTGAGCGAGCTGTCAATCATAGTCCGTCATCATTGTTGATACACTGGAGCAGAATGGTGCCTAAGCGATTGTGGTGTTCTGTTCTTCGGTGTAATAACGAACACAGCAGTCATTTTGATGTTCCTAAATCTGAACCGCTGAAGACGCAGTGGCTGAGTTTTGTTTACGATGGGAATATTCCCCACGAGCAACGTCAATGCGTTCATGTTTGCGCGAATCATTTTTCACCAGACTGCTTTATAAACAAGGGTCAATATAAAGCTGGTTTTGCTAAGAAGCTGCTGCTGAAAAAAGATTCGGTACCAACTATTTATATTCCCTCTGCACCTCCAGAAGAAGTAAGTGTAACGTTTTATTAACCTTTATATTAATCTTTGCAAATCGCTTGCACGCTTCACAATGAATGTGGCTAATGTTTACACTCAGGGTATATTACGGCATGTTTTCCATAACGTTACGACGTTCTGTGTACGGAGGGGCGGGGTGACCAAAGCTCATTATCATTTAAAGTCATATGCACTGAAACGGCGTGCTGAAAGCAGAGCTGTTTTTGAGCAAGTAAAATTAGTGTTTTCTTAAAATACTAATGAGAATTTTTAATAAACGTATATTACAAAGTTTTCATTTAGACCCTAAAGATTCATATTAACTTGTACAAAAATGGCATTATATGACCCCTTTAACATGATCATGTGTCTGATTTTCATGAATTTGATTTTACAACCCAATGAACACTTATGTTTATAAGGAAATAAAAAAAAATGATCATGGACTTTCAGTTTTCATTAAGACAGTTTTACAGTTTTCAATATGCAAACTTTTAGAATTAAAGGAATAGTTCACCCAAAATGTTTTAATGATCTCACTCATTTACTCACCCTCATGCCATGCCAGATGCGTATGACTTTCTTTTGCAGCACACAAACAAAGCTTTTTAGAAGAATATATCAACTCTGTACTGTAGCTCCATACAATGCAAGTGAATGGTGACCAAAATTTTGAAGCTCCAAAAAAGCACATAAAGGGAGCATAAATTTGTCCATACAACTCCAGTGGTTTAATCCATGTCTTCAGAAGTGATCCAATAAGATCCACACAAAACCGAAAGGATCAATTCTGAAGACATGGATTAAACAACTGGAATCATATGGATTACTTTTGTGCTTCTTTTGTGTGCTTTTTAGAGCTTCAAAGTTTTGGTCACAATTCACTTGCATTGTATGGACCTAAAAGCTGAGATATTCTTCTAAAAATCTTCATTAGTGATCTGCAGAAGACCGAAAGTCATGCACATATGGGATGGCATTAGGGTGAGTAAATGATGAAAGAATGATCCTTTTTAGGTGAACTATTCCTTTAAGAATCGATCAATGTATTTTCTACATGTGACACTGTTCCTTTGGCCTGCAGGAGGAGAAAAATCAGCTGAATGAGTTTAAGACACACCTTGAGGGCCTCAAAAGGAGAGCCAAGACCATCATCCAGCTTAAACCAAGGAACCCGGCTAACCCTGTCAAGGGCAAATTACCTGTTCAAGCTGTCTGTGACTACAAACAAATGGAGGTAAGCCAAACCTTTCACTTGTTTTCTCTTGTCTATGGGTGATCAAATTAACTAAAATTAATAACTCCTAACAAAAAAGTACCAATATACTGCATGGCAATACCATTTTTGGGCATGTATACAGTGGCATACTGTGAAGTACCTTGAAAAACCATGGTACATGCAAATAATTCAGAACTGTGGTATATATCAAAGTATAATGGTATCATCCTCTTTTTACCATGAAACCATATTTATCAAGCTTTCAGTGGAAAAAAAAATTGTTCATTAATAATCAGCCGTACCCATTGTCTTGATCATGTTCTTAGTCACTGCATTTAACTAATGCAAAAGTTAATCCATTTTAATCACCAAAAATCAAGTTTTATAAATTGTCAGTCAGTATTTTCTCTATTAACATAACCATAACTCCTTCATTCTTTTGGCCCAGATCACAGTGCACAAAGGAGACGAGTGTGCCCTGGTGAACAACTCCCAACCGTACAAGTGGAAAGTGCGAAACTCCAGTGGGAATGAAGCCACAGTACCATCCATCTGTTTCAACATCCCTCCCAGCAATAAAGAGGCCATGGATATGAGCTCTGGGTAACTCAAAACAGCCTAACCTCATTTAACCTCTGTTCTTTCAATTGGCAGCACAATCAAATTCAACATATTCATTATATCTTTGAGATCAGGGAGAACAGACGGGTGGTTTGTTGTGATTCATTTAGGCAAATGTTGCAATATAAACCAAATACTTTTGATCAGTATTTCTCTTTGAAACTTTGTTATATTTTATTCTGTTTTGATCCTCAGTTTGGATGCAAGTCTGCAGAGGCTGATGGTTCTGTGCCAAAAGCTGCATGTGGATATGAAGAGCCTGCTGTCCTGGCAGTGCCTCATGCGAGATATCCAGCTTATCAACTCCTGGAACTTCATCATGGTAAATAACATACACTTCAGTCTGTGCATACTGAATGTGCACTAGCTAATGATGTATTTCCAGGGTTGGGAAGGTTACTTTAAAAAAATATTCAGCTACAGATTACAGAATACATGCTGTAAAATTTTTATTTGTAATGTATTCTGTCTTTATTACGTCAGTATCGTAATTAAATATTTTAGATTACTTTTTCAGCACTTTCAAATACAATAATAAGAAAATACACTTATATATTCAGGCATATATAGGCTTATATATTTATATATATATATATATATTGTAGGGTATCCAG
The DNA here is from genome assembly GCF_025860055.1 of Xyrauchen texanus. Taxonomy (NCBI): domain Eukaryota; kingdom Metazoa; phylum Chordata; class Actinopteri; order Cypriniformes; family Catostomidae; genus Xyrauchen; species Xyrauchen texanus. The sequence continues at coordinate 10,788,962 of NC_068301.1, forward strand.
GACAGGTTTGGGGAAGTGTATAATTAATTTCAAGATCGAAATCAATGATTAATCATACGGGTGACCCAGATACCTACATATATATAAAAATGCCCCAAAACCTTAAAAGGAGGGCTTATATAGTCCAAGATTCTGCTTCAAAATTATATAGATAATTAAACACAACGGATTATATTTAATTAGGAATATATATATTATGCAGAAAGGCTATATTAATTTTAATAACCTCGTAATGGAATTGACCCGTAGGCTATACCTCAACCAGTTAGTTCGGTCCAGCGAACCACTTTATTTGGTACTCGGATCAATTCTTCAGAAGGGTTAGAAGCTTATAAACTAATTCATCAAAAGCACGTTAACTTACTTTGATAATATCAGCTCGTAGCTTGAAATCGCACATTAAAGAGGCTTTGTTTTGTGATCAACAAACACAGACAATCAAGCATATAATTGGGTTTAATACAAATAACTAGAATATATCACTACACTTGACAGACACTCAACATGTAACATAAAATAAACATAAAATAAACAGAGTAGAAGGAATAAGGAAAATAAAGAGATTATTAAGGATAGCAACTTATTACAACAGTTAACCCTTTAAGAGCCAGCAAATGGAATTACACACTTTAACGCATTTGGATTTCAGATTAAATGATACTTGCAAAATGGGCCTATGTGTGGCTGAGCAAGGCTGCGTGGATGTCGCGTCCTCGTGGCTTTCTTGAGACGGAGGATTTCGGTTCGGTGTTTCCAGAGCGTGGAGTTGAGACTCACTTGAGGAGGAATTGAAGGGTTGTTCCGAGAAGTTCAAGCGTCTTAGGAATACTTGTTGAATAGTTGACGAGTGTTCCGGAGAGTTGCAGAGTTCGGAGAGTTGCAGAAGATCGGGAGAAGAAGTGTAAGATGGCTTGAAGAGATCCAGAAGAAGAGAGTAAGAGAGACAAGGCCGTAGCCTGGCACAAGCTTGGGAGTCCTTGAGGAAGAGTTTCGAAGAGAAGAGAGCGAGTCAATGCTGGATCTGACCTTTAAAGTAGGGAGGTCACGCCTCCTGTGAGAGAAGTGACCCAATGAGGCCCCTCCGTTTTGGGCGTGAATTTGCTCCCTTTGTCTGGTCAAAGCTCATTTGCATACTTCATGATTTAGTCAGACCTTCGCTTTGAACAACTCAAAAGATGATAAAAACTAACAGAACACAGTTCTAAGGTTATCTTATATGTATATTCCGTTAGGACACATCAGTAAGGTTTAATTTGATACCAAGAAAAATGTGTTTGGTATCACTTAAAAGGAATATACACCCTTGGGCTGTTAAATATGAAACCTCAGGGTTTAAAACTACACACATGTTAAACCATTCTACTAGTTTTGATCTAACACCAAAATGCACAGCACACAGGGATTAAAACACTTTTCATTACAAATAAGCCCTTTTAGGCTTTATGGGAAAGGCACACACATTTCTAATTCAAAGTTCCACATGGTTTTTCCTCACATGGTCACACGAGGATGTCACATGTGTGTGTGGGGGGCATCACGAGGATCCTCTGTCAATAGTTGGATTGTCTCTCTGACAAAAGTTCCTCATACTAACACAGACCATTTCCGTGATCTTACAGAGGCCCTTTTGTCTCCAAAATAGCCGAGTCCATGATTCTCCATTCATTGATTCCTCCAGACGCTACAGTCCCCTTTTTCGTCAGGTGACGTCCCTGTGGGAGACATCATCGGACGACAATCATCACAATGGCGGATGGCAGGTGAATCATGAGGGTGTTGTAGTAGGTGGTTATTCAGACGGAGGGCTCAATTCGATGAGGTTCAGAGTGGTCTCTGTTGTGGTACCCTCTTTCCGGGGTTCCGTCGGAAACCTACGGACATGGCTTTCGTGAGCTTGGCTGTGGATGTTTGCATCTCGTTGAGCCTCCTGTACAGGATGAAGGCCAGGCCTAGTGTCAGGAGGTGGCTGATTCCCATAGAGATGCACAGCGCAGTGTCCGCTGCGGTCCAGGCTCGGACAACAGGTGAGGTGGTCACGAGGGGCATTCGAGACAAGGCTTGGAGGGCTGTGTCGATCGGAGCAATGTCAATTAACTGGGAGCCCTCTCTTTCGATCCATAGTTCCAGTTCTGGATCTAGGGTGAGGTTTTGATTCTTTCGGGACTTGAGTCCACATGCTCTGGTTGGGCAAGGTGAGACGGGTGGCGGTGTCATGCTGGTCGTAGGTGAGTGTAGCTGTGCGCACAGGAGTGTTAACGAGCCACCTGTCACCTACGATCTCGGCTTGTGTCTCGGTGACTTGAGTGCGAGGCTTGGCATCGGCGGGGCAGCGGGTATCGCTGCCCAGGTGTTGCAGCCCGCAGATTCCGTCAGTGTTGTCTCTGAGGAAGGGTTTGCTGGGGCAGAGGTAGTGAATGTCTTTGGTCAACGTGCACATGTGCAGATTTGGGGCCAGGTACAGCCGTAGGTCGCTGTCGTGGTAGGCCACCACGTCTGGGGTGTGGATCTTGATGTGCGTGTTACTTTTCCAAAACCCGATGTTGACAATGTCCTTGAGCCGGTAGATTTGGCTTGACTCTATGATGGGTAGGTTCAGGTGAAAACCCACTTCCCTCTGCTCGGGGTCGATGTAGAGTGGGATGGCGCTACCCAGAGAGTAGGCAAGGTGTAGTTGTACTGGGTCAGTCGTCGTGGTGATGGCGGAGGCCAGCACGGTTTGTACTGAGGCTTAAGGGTATCAGGTTAGTTTGCATTGGCCCCTCCCCGCTTTTCCCTGTCGGCCATATGTCGTTTTATTTGATTACGGTGGACCCATTTGAGAACCGGCTCTTTCTGTCTCCGGTTTAGTTGGATCCGGTACGCCACCGGGGAGAGTTTGTCAATGATTTCGTGGGGTCCTGTCCAGTGGGGCAGTAATTTCTTTGACAGCCGATGGGAGGCTGTGCGGGATGGCTGAATGAAGCTATAATACCAGACCCTGTCGCCCACGTCCAGTTCTTGGTGCGACGCTTTCTGGTCATAGTATGCTTTCTGTCCTTCGGCACTCTTTTGAAGCTGTTGTTGTGCAAAAGCAAATGTTGCTTTCAGGTGCCGGTGTAGCTCGTCGAGGTACTGGTGAGTGGTGCAGGCTGTGACGAGGCTGGAGTCTCCTGGCTGATACAGCAGATGCAGTGGCAGTGTCATCTGCCGCCCAGTCATTAGTTCGAAGGGAGACACGTGAGTCGAGTTCTGTGGGGTGGCTCTGAGAGCCATTAGCACCAGCGGGAGTTTTACATCCCAGTCCTTCTGGTTGGCAGACACATACTTCTTCAACATACTGACCACGGTTCGGTTCGATCGTTCCACTTGTCCAGATGAGATTGGATGATGACTGACGTGTAGTTGAACTTGGACTCCCAGGAGTTTCCAGATCTGTTGCATAATCTCAGCCGTAAAGTGAGTGCCTCTGTCTGAGTTGACTCTCAGGGGCAGTCCGAACCTGGAGAAGATGTGGTTCATCAGGAGGCATGCCGTGGTCTGGGCAGTGTCGTTGGGTGCTGGAAGACACTCTACCCACTTTGTGAACTGGCACACGACTGTGAGGAAGTATTTGTTGCCCCTCGTCGACCTGGGCAGAGGTCCTACCCAGTCGATTTGGAGGTCTGACCATGGGAATGTGACTCTCCTGTGTTGCAGTGGAGCTCTGTGGTTTGGGTTTGCCGGTTGAAACTGGCAGCAAACCAGGCATTCTCTGACATATTCTGTCACCTGTTCCTGCATGCGGGGCCAGTATGCCACTTGTTTCAGTGTCTCGTAAGTGGCTCTGGCGCCGTGGTGCCCAGCACATGGTGCGTCGTGGGCATAACTTAGCATGACCCCCCTTAGGCACTGTGGCACCACGAGCCTTGGCGCTGTGGTGTCATCAGGTGCATACCACAAAACGTTTTTGATCACACGCAGCATGTGCTTTATGTCATGCAGTCGTCTGAGGCACGGGTTGTCAGTGAGGTCAGACGGCGGTAGAGGGTGGTTGGTGGGGTCAGAGAGGTGGTTCAGGAAAGTCTTTATGGATGTGTCAGAGGCTTGCATGTCCGCTATGTCGTTGTTTGACATCTGCGGAGTCAGCGTTAGAGGCTGTGAGGTTGGCACTGTTGCAGGAAAAGTTCGTTTGCTTCGGGTTATCACTGCAACGTTCATGGTGGGTGGGAGGGTTGGAGGTGACCATAGAGTACCGTGCAGTGCGCCAGTCTTGGCAAGTGCATCGGTTTGGTCGTTCAAGTCTTTGTCAAGGCCTGGTTGCCTTGAGTGTCCTTTCACCTTCTTCCAGTAGACAATCATGTTGTGATTTCTTGTGATGTCATCACATTCTTGGAACAGGTGTTGGTGTTTGATAGGCTTGCCGTTCGAAGTTTTAAAGCCATTTTGTTTCCAGTTTGGAAGGTGGCATGTGAAACTGAGTCTGGCGTAGTTTGAGTCTGTGCAGATTAGGAGTTCTTTGATGTTATAGGTCGATGCGATTTGCAGAGTTATGAGAATGGCTGCAACCTCCGCATACTGTGATGACTGCGGGCCCAGCTTGAAGTGTTGTGGTGGGCACGGCAGGTCATTTACCCATAATACACCTGCTCCTGCTTGACGAATGCCCTCTTGGTTGTAGGAGCATCCATCGGCGTAGGCTGTGGGCATACCTTGGCACGCATTTTCTTCAAAGAACCTGTGACAGGTTAGTTGTTGTTGTTGGGGTTCTTCCATATCCATCGTTGTAGCTGGTGTGTTATCAGAGCAGTTCTGGCAGGCAGCCAGGCCATTGCCTAGTGCCGACTTGTGATTCTGAGCATATCGTGCCTCAACATTGCGCCCCTGGAGGGCCATTAACCACGTGGCTATGCGTGAATTGGTGACCACGCCATCTCGGATACGCTGGCTGTTGAGAAACATGACAGGCTGGTGGCAAGTCTCTATGATAACCTTTTGGGCTCCAATGTAGTTGGAGAATCTCTGGATGGCCCATACAGTGCAGAGCAGAGCTTTTTCACAGTCTGAGAATTTACTCTCGGGTGGAAGAAGTGTCTTGCTGGCATATGCGATTACTCTCTTGTCTTGGTCATGCCGTTGGTACAGGCCAGCACTGAGACAGTGGCTGGAGAATCCAGCTTCTAAGTAGAACTCTTTTTGTGGGTCCGGGTAAGCCAGGCACGGGCGGTGCAGAGGTGTCGTTTTAGCTCGTCCATGGCCTGTTTTTGGACCTCTGTCCATACAAATGGGCAGTCTTTTTTCAGAAGGGCAGTTAGAGGTTTTGCAATGTCTGAGTAGCTCTCGATGAACTGCCGCGAGTAATTGCACACCCCTAGGAAACTTCGCAGCTCTGAGATGTTGGTGGGTGGCTTGATGTTTTGAGCGGCTTGAATACGGCTGGACTGTGGTTCGATGCCCTGTGATCCTATGAGTAGGCCCACGTAGTTGACCTTGGTTTGGCACCACTGTCCTTTGTGGAGGGCGATCTTGGCGCCAGCAGTGGACAATTGGTTCAAAACATAGTCTATTTCTTTCATGTGGTCAGCCACTGTTGTGCTCTTCATGAGAACATCATCAACGTAGATAAGATTACCTCTTGTTCTGGCATCTGGGCATGCTTTGTTCAGGAAGATGTTGAACTCAGCAGGTGAGTTGGCATAGCCAAGCGGACACCTTGTGAAAGTGAATTGTCTGTTTCCGAAAGTGAAAGCTAGCTTGTGCTGATCTTCTGGATGCACTGGTATGGTCCAGAATCCAGAGGCCACATCGAGGGTAGAGAAGATGGTGGCTCCTCTGATTCTGGGTATTTCCTGCTCCAGCTGAGTCATGGGCCATCGTGACAGTGGCACTTGTTGATTCAGTTTCCTGTAGTCAATGGTGGGTCGCCACTTGCCGTTTGGTTTGAGGACGGGCCCGATGGGGGCAGAATAGGTGCTGTTGCATGGACGGATGACACCTTTTTCAAGCATGGAGTCGATGATCTCTTGCACCGGTTCGTGTGACGCGATGGGGATCTTGTACTGCCTGACAAATGTGGGAGGAGCACTAGGGTGCGTTGGGATGCGCACGGTGTGGAGCTCGGTGAGACCACAATCTAAAGAGTCTTTGGCAAATGATGCTTTGAACTTGTAAAGGACTCGTCTGAGTTCTTGTCGATCTGCATCGTTGTTAATTAGCGTCAGCGTCTTTTAGAATTTGCTGAACTTGAGACTCAAATCCTGGGTATGGCTCCTCTGTCGGTATGTCGTCTGTCGTGTTGGTAGGCAGAGGTGCGGCAGTGTCGATCAATCTCGCAGGTAGGCTGTTTGGAGACTGTGTATACTGCAAGGTGTTGGTCCTTTGTCAGTTCTGTTCTGCATACCTGGTCTTTGTCCACTGGCATGACTGAAGTTATGGAGATGATTTTGAAGGGGGTTGTGAAGACGGTGTTGTCTGTGTGCCCTTCGGGTATCATTGAAGCTGGGATGGGTCCAATGATTGGTAATGTTAGTTCAAAGTCATGAAAGTCGTGGCTCACTAGCCATCCTGCCCGGTAGGCTTTTGGAATTGTTATGTCCATTGCCATGCAGTTGTTGAAGAGGATGTAAACAGCACGGGATGACACTTCAGTGAGGGCGTGGCTTCCAGCGTGAGTCCAAGTTCAACGCATTCGGGTGAAGGTTGAAAGAAACCCAGCGTGTGGTTTAGGGTTTGACCACAGCGCATGTTGAGCCGAACAGCGACCCCTTTGGTGTATGCTGGTACTACAGTTTCCTGTTAAGCTGACCAAGGTGCAGACCTCTGGAATGGTCTGGCCTGACCGGAGGTTAGCAGTGTTGGTTGGAATTACAGGAGGCTGTAAAGTCAGTGGGGCCCACAAGACCTCATTAATAATGTCTACATGAGCGTTGAGGCGAATCAGAATGTCTGCTCCAATGTAGACATCATGGGGCAGGTCTGGAAGGACCAAGAAGTAGTGGGTCAAACACCGGTAGTTCCACTTCAAGTTCAAAGCGCAGATCCTTTTGGCAGTCACCATTGTTGATGGGAAGGAGTTCAAAGGAAAGCGGGTGCGCTTGCTGACAGATGGAAGGTCGGTGTGTCTTCAATGAGAGCATTGTATAGGGAGAGGCTGATGGCTGAGTTGTCTGCCCATAGTGCTAGTATGATGTCAGTGGCAGTTACACCATTCAAGTGCAGGTCAGCTGTGACCTTGGGGCAGAAGGAGTCAAAGTCTTGGGTGAGTTGAAATGCGCAGAGTAGCGAACTTGAATCTCGCTCTGGTGCTGATGTTGTGTCACTGTGGCTGGCTGTGAGAGTTCCCGTGACCTTTGTGACCTGACAGTCTGGTTCAGGTGATCGGGGTGGCTGAAGGGGAGAGGTTCTCGCACTTGAGCCCACATCTTCAGCTGTCTGAAGTCCAGCAGGGGCTCGAAGCGGTCTAGTAGATCCTTTCCGATGAGGAGGGATATGTGTCCATCGGTGAGATGTACACAGGGTGTACCACGCTCATAGGACCAATTGTTAGGTGAATGGGAGCTACTTGTTCCAGCCGGACGTCATTTTGGCTGTATGACTGGACATTCAGCACACAATTCTGAGAGTTTAGAGTTCGATTTTGTGTTTTAGCTTCAAATTTGAGTCTTTCAAAAGTTCAGCTGACATCAAGGTGAGGTCTGCTCCGGTGTCTACCAGGGCTTCGAGTCTCACCTCATGTTCCACAGTGATGGCGAGATAGAGTTTTCGTGCTACCCCTTTTCGATCAGATTCCCCAGGAGTTTTGGTGTTGGGGCTTGTGTGGTGATCGATAAGCAGTTAGGGTCGGTGTCAGGTGACTCGGTGCAGAGACACACAACCAAAACAGCACTCTCTGGTATCTTAGGGGCTTGGTCACTGGTGTGACGGACTGGGTTGTCCGCTGCAGGATGTGTGGTTGTCAATGGCAGTGAGTGGGTGTCGCTGTCACTTGGTGATGTGATAGCTGGTTCGGTAGTCTGTATCTGAAGAGCGGTGCTCTGGGTGCTTGGTTCATTAGGAGGGCAGTCAGGAAGGGTGTTGGTTTCAGGCCTTACACTTAGTCATGCGGAGTCTGACCTGTCCTCTTTGTCTTCCTTGTGATGTTTCTTATGAAGAAGCTCTTTCAGAACCTTCAGGATCTCTGCGGTCTCCGCCGTGGCCTCACTGTTTTTCTGTGGGGTAGGCTCGGACTTGAACTTGCCTGATGCATGCCACGAGGTGTTCCGCTGCGGGCTGTCTGGTTTTGGCGTTCTCGTCGATGGGGTTCGGTTCTGTCTGGGCCGTCGGTTGGCTTCCCACGTGATTCCACCCTTTTGGTTGTGGGGTGGCCGTGGGCCGTCGTAGAATCTTTCAGAGCGCCAGCTTTGGTGCTTAGGGCGGGCACCATCACGGTCGTGCTGCCCTCTTCTGTCATGGAGCGGTCTTGACTCGTGGTAAAAAGGTCTGTAACTGTGGTGCTGGTGGGAGCCCTCTAGGGCCAGCTCTGAGCTGATCAGTGACAGGGCAAATGGTTGGATTTTTTACAGTCTTTTCAGAAGCAATCTTCTGTTTGGTGAAAGCTTTATGGGCTAAGTCTCGCAGCTGTTGGGTAGTCATGCTACGAGGGCAGGCCAGGACCCCTAAGTGATGGCTCACCGTGGGATGCAGGTTTCGGAGAAAAAGAGTTTTGAAGTTGAAATCTTCTTCCATGCCAGATTCGTTCCGTGCTCCGAGTAGGCTCGTCGGATCGCGGCTGTAGTAGGCCTGTGGAGTTTCCAGTCGGGCCTGTTTGAGGTCCATAGCGGCGATGAGTCCTTGTTCTGACTCTGGATCAGAGAACTCTCTGATGAAGACCTGCCGTAGCTGTAGGTAGTCTGATTTGACAGTCTCTGGTTGTCGATCCAGGAAACTGCGCACGTCGCGACTAGACGTAATTCTTAGCAGGTACACTCTGTCCTGCATGGTTACGTTGGGAACAGTGTGCAAGTGAAAGTCTATGTCTTGCAGGTAGGCGTGCACATCGTGGCCTCCTGCAGGATTTGGGGTGAAAGTAGGGATGTTTCTGGCCAGCTTGTCAAGTTCTTTGGGAGCCATGCCGTGGTTAGTGACCAGGCTTTGGTGTGCGGGCTCCCACCGTTTTGTTGCTGACGGGGATTCTTGGAGGCTGGCTGGTGACATGTTGAACAGTGGGCTTTCACCCCCCTTGTCAGCTCTGAGTTCTTGGCTGAAAAGGTTGGGCCCACTGGTCAGGGGAAACTCTGTGGTGTGCGTTTCCCTTTTTTGTTCATCTTGCAGTTTATAAGAATGTTTTAGTTCTCTGTGAACAGTGTCAAGTTCATATTTTAGATGGTCTCTGTACTGAATAAGTTCATGGATTTCAGCTCGGGCCATATTCAGATGCTTTTCACAGGCTCTGGCTTTAGCATCTCTGTCTTTGAGTGCAGTCTCTGCTCTTGTAAGGAGAGACTCGGCTTGTTGCAACTTGTCGTCGAGTTCTTCTCTGGCTTTTCTCTCTGACTGTTCTCTTTGGTCTGTGTCTCGTGCGAAGGTTTTCCAGGGCATTTTGAAGTCTTTCTACTTCCTTTTCCTGTTCTGGGTCTGTTTCATCCTCTTCCTTCCGTTGTTCCTCGGTCTCGAGGCGTAGCTGATCTAGTTGACTCTGAGTTTTTGCTTGGTTCCTACGGGCCTCCTCAGCTTGGAGTTTTAGTGCTGCGGCCTTTTGCTCCAGGTCGAGATTGCTTTTCTCATTTATCCGTGCCTGGGCGACGAGATTGTGGGCAAGACTTCCGATGATCTTGGTCCATTCTTTGTGGTTGTAGCTTTGTGTTGGATTGTGGGCCAATAGGCTGTCCAATTCAGGTCCAGTTGCTCTTGACCTAGGGGCTGTAGGTCCCTGGCGTCCTTGGGTAGGGCGGTGTCCGTCATTGCGCTTAACCAGGCCTCAAGGTGATCCCAGTGGGCTGCGGGACTGGACGAACGGGACATACTGGCTTACTGTAGGCGAGAGAACAGAACAGCACACACAAAGAGGCCAATGCAAGTACGCGTAGGGTTAGCGAGCTACAATGAGGTGGCTATTATAAGCCGTAATTTTGACTAACTGGGGTTGACAGTTAGACAGTTAGTGGGCGAATTTCGCGGGTCAGTGCAGGTCTAAATAAAGACTTTGACAAGGCGGCAGCCCACAAGGGTTATCTGAGGATGCGGGCTGCCTGTTTGTCTCTTTATTCAGTTTTCCTTGATGGCTCTTGTAGGCTCTTTCTTACTGTGAACTGGAAGTACACACTACGACAGAACAGAACAGCAGAATAAAATAGAACACAATTAATGTTAGGAATAGATAGGCAGGAGAAAAAGGGCCTAAGTCTACCACCACTGCTAGGGTTTATGATAGGACCAACAGGGTGGGGCGCTATCGAGGTATAAACCCTAGGAAGAGGGTGTGGCTTAGGGGAGAGAAAGAAGCGAAATGGGTCAAATGCTTAAATGACCAAGGGAATGTCTAGTATTATGTGGCCTATACTGGTGGATGGATTTTACCTTCTTTTAGTTTGCCTGGGGTGAATCGATGTCACTCTGCCGGGGACCAGCGCGTGGTCAATCTTTCCAACGGTCCCGAACACTGGGCAGCAGTGTCCCCGGCCCTCTGCTACTATCACGGTGCGCCCTCTCAAACAACTTGACTTTAAACACAACCGGCAACACCAAGGTGTCAACTGTCAGGCGGCACAACAAGATTTGGATTTTCCCTAGAACCCTCGTGAGAGTGGCCCCTCTTTAGGCCCTGGTTTAGGTAATTATTCCAAACTTGCCATGTGTGTCGACTGACGGGGTTGACTCTCTTTGGAGTGCCAAATTGCTGATGTCGTTGCGTGCCGCACCAATGAAAAGAGACAGAAGAGTCCGAGATTCACATACAGCCAGCGTCGGTAGCGCCGGTCGGACAAACCAGCTTGCTGGGAACCAACCAGAGATGACGGTCGAATCACCACAGCACACTAGGGAATTCTACATACAAATACAGAATAGGATTCAGCAAGTGAAAGTCTTAAAGTGAATCAAGGCTTCCTTGTTTAAACCAAGTTGAGTAATTATGTGTGTAGAAATAACAGGCAAGGCTTTACCAATTGATGATAAATCGAGAAGTTTGATAATGATGTTAATTATCAAACAATTTGACCACAAGAAAAGACAGAAGTAAACAAGGCAGGGTTAACGGCCAAACTTAGTTTAAATTGAATTCAACTTGTTAAACTCAATTTAAATAAGCTTGTAAAGAGATGTCACGAAGCATCTAAGATAGTAAGGATACAGTCGTAATAAAGTATCAAAGAGGGAGAGAAGAAAAAAAACTTTGACAAAAAATTTTTTTTTTATATCAATAATAATTAATAATAATTAATCATATTAATTATTAATTATTGACATGAGAGACTTGATTCAGATTTACATTCGAAATTTGTTTGTTTCAAACCAAATCTGAATAAGTGTAAGAAAAGTTAGAGATCAGAATTGTGTCCGACGATAACCAGATTGCTGTAAGAAATAAACCAACTGGACTGAGACTTAACTTTAAATTTTAATTCAAATTTTGTTTGAAACCAATTAAATGTAACAGTCGGAGGTAGAGGAATTGTTTAACATCCAATAATATTAGCACATGCAAAGCTTGAAAATGCCAATATGTATTGACAGTTAAACTGCCCTGTAAATCTCCACAGGGAGAAAGGGTTTGAGGAAAAAGATGACCTACAATGAATGTCCACACGATGGCGTACTTGTGCTCGAGCACAATGACGTCATGGGGTGGGAGTAATTTGAAAAATCAAATTAAATAAATATATATGACCTGTCTGCTAATGCCCACACGATGGCGTACTTGCGCACGCGCAAGATGACGTCATGGGGTGGGAGTAACTTGAAAACTAGTCAAGCTTTTACAGGCTGCCCTCTATTGTTTGTTAGCAAAATAACACCCTATATTTCAGTGTGACTCAAATCTGGGCGCGTGTTGCGCTGTGATCTTCTGCAAAATCACACTTGTTCAACTGAGACCTCGGCGGGTCTTTTCTTTCTTTCTTTCTGGTGCTATGCTATGTATACATAAATGGCGTGGCAGATTCTTTTTTTCTTTTCTGCACTACGAGTAAACATGAACACAGGAATTGTACGTCTGTGTTCGGCTCCCATACACATTAGAAATATAGCACTCATTCAAAATGTATTAGGTTTCCAATTGATTAGCTACGTCAATGTAAACCAGGAGTTAATTTTATAACGTTATAATCTTCAGGCCTTATTAAGATGGGGAGAGGAGCATCGCTTTCCCCAGTCTTCTATCGCCCCGACAGAAGAACCTCGTTCTGAACAGGGGGTTTTGTAATATTAAAATATAGCGCGTCTTTACAGAAGCAATTTTAATATTATGAACCGCAGTTTACTGTGGCAATCAACAGTGGCAGAAATCAATGTAAGACATATATTTAGCCGCTGTTAAATGCTGAACTGAGAATCGGCTTTGTGCCTTTCAGTTCGGCGCGCGTACAAAATTAACAACCAAAATACACAAAATTGACAATGCATTCGTTCACAAAACAAAGCTTAAAATGTGCCCGCATTCTCCACCATAATAATATGTAGGGTATCCAGGTCAGGTTTGGGGAAGTGTATAATTAATTTCAAGATCGAAATCAATGATTAATCATACGGGTGACCCAGATACCTACATATATATAAAAATGCCCCAAAACCTTAAAAGGAGGGCTTATATAGTCCAAGATTCTGCTTCAAAATTATATAGATAATTAAACACAACGGATTATATTTAATTAGGAATATATATATTATGCAGAAAGGCTATATTAATTTTTAATAACCCGTAATGGAATTGACCCGTAGGCTATACCTCAACCAGTTAGTTCGTCCAGCGAACCACTTTATTTGGTACTCGGATCAATTCTTCAGAAGGGTTAGAAGCTTATAAACTAATTCATCAAAAGCACGTTAACTTACTTTGATAATATCAGCTCGTAGCTTGAAATCGCACATTAAAGAGGCTTTGTTTTGTGATCAACAAACACAGACAATCAAGCATATAATTGGGTTTAATACAAATAACTAGAATATATCACTACACTTGACAGACACTCAACATGTAACATAAAATAAACATAAAATAAACAGAGTAGAAGGAATAAGGAAAATAAAGAGATTATTAAGGATAGCAACTTATTACAACAGTTAACCCTTTAAGAGCCAGCAAATGGAATTACACACTTTAACGCATTTGGATTTCAGATTAAATGATACTTGCAA